>NC_053389.1:378088527-378236890 GCF_905171765.1 Bufo bufo
AATGTTATTCTATTTTTTTTTCTTCTTTTAGGGATCCCAAACCTCCACCAGAAGGCATGAGGAGGACGTTGAAAGATTTTATATTGACAATGACCTCCTCATCCATATGGTGGAGGAACGTACACCGTTGTGGGACCACACCGACCGCCGCCATGCAGACCATCATCTTACATGGCTCCTCTGGAACGAGATCTGTGCGGCCATTGTCCCCAACTGGGATGACCTCCGAGAAAGGCAACAGGGCCAATGCCGTAAGTATAAATATATTTGTAGATAGCAGACATACATGTTTAAAAAATTTTTTTTCAAAAGTGGTTTACAGTATAATTTTATTATAAGCGCCACTTAATTTTTTTAAAAAATTTTTTTTTTCTTATTGTGGCTGTTTAAAGTACAATTGTAAACCAACTTTGATTAAATCACTTATTTTATAGATCCTAATTTGATTTATTTCTTTCTAGGAGACACGATCATGGTTCGGTGGCGCTCAATCAGGGACCGCTACAAGAAGGCCTTTAATGAGGAACTTCGGCGCCCGAGTGGGTCAGGAGGAGCCTCAAGACACGTATACCGCTATTCTGCCGCCTTGGGGTTCCTACGAAGGACCCTGGAGATGCGAAGGTAAGGTATTTGGTGTCTCTAAAAAAAAAAAAATATCAAACTAGGTGTATGGCCCAGACAGACTGTCATTAGGCACTTTGTCTTCGACATCCACATTGTATTTAGTGTAGTAGAGAGTAGCAATGTGTGCTTCCGATTTTTTCATTAGAAGTTGTTTTCCAAAAAAAAGGCTATACTGTACATAGACACTTCCTTGAAAAATCATTTAATTCATGGCCTCTATTTATGTACAGTATGTTTCTCTATTTTTTGGAATGTAACCTCCTATGTCGTTTCAGAAGTCTCTTTGCTAAACCTCTATCCGACTGTTTCTCCCATCCATTAAAAATTCTAAATTTATTTTTTTCTTTGCTTCACAGAACATCAAGCAGCACTCTTGCGCCCGAAGTTCCTCAGGAGGCGGTCCCTGAAGAGCAAGCCGCCGCGGGTCCCTCTCGCCCTGCTCCTACTGCTTGTCAGGAACACCATGTTCCCCTACTTGTGCCCTCTGGCGACGTAACGATGGCAACCATGGCACCACTTTTTGAGGCCCTCATGCGTCGCCAGAGGTCAGGTAGGAGCCGCCAGGCTAACTACGAAGACCTCACAAGGCTCATGTATGAGTCCTTGGCGGGGATCACAAATAGGGTTGCATCTGTGGAGGATCATTCGCGTCGTCTTCAGGAGGGGGCGGTGTTGACGACACAAATGAGTCCGATGCATCACTATCTTGTGTCGTTGTTACCTGCGCTGGAACGCTTATCACCCGACCAGCAGTATGAGGCCAGAAGACAGATGGACAGCATTTTGTGGCAACTGGCACACCGCCCCACAACCATTCCCCCACCCCAGCCCTATCCCCCATCCTACTCCTATCCCCCATCCTTCACCTATCCCCCATCCCACACCTATCCAACTTTACAGCCCCACCAGGCTCAGCATTCCCACCCTCCCCCTCCCCCTCCCCACAACCCACCCCCATCCCAAACCCCCGAGCTCTTTTCTCAAAGCTTTTCTTCTCCTCCTTCTTACTATGCTCCTTCCTCTTTCACCACTCCCTCTACTCTTGCTCGGGAAACTCCTTCTCCTGCCCAATCCAGTCTTCACACTCCCTCTGTGCCACTTGCATCAACACGCACTTTGTTGTCCACAGTGGCAGAAGAACAACAGGAGAGAGTGGACCCAAACCAATCACTTTCCTCCACCCCCCACCATTTCCTCAATTTGTAAATTTGTGTTTTATTTATTTTATTTTTATTTATAATAAATGTTATTTTTTGGTTTAAAAAATCCAAGAACTGTTTTTGTTTTTTTTAAAATTAAGATAGATATTTTAAATTTTTTGACAATTAAAATCTCCCAGCACTGGTGTAGCGACACAACAGATTGTCGCTCCACCAGCGTTGGTAGATTGAAAGCTAGGTGTCTTATAGGCCAGACATTATCTCCCAGCACTGGCGGAGCGACACAACAGATTGTCGCTCCTCCAGCGTTGGTAGATTGGTAAGAAAGCTAGGTGTCTTATAGGCCAGACATAATCTCCCAGCACTGGCTGAGCGACATAACAGATTGTCGCTCCTCCAGCGTTGGTAGATTGGTAAGAAAGCTAGGTGTCTTATAGGCCAGACATAATCTCCCAGCACTGGCGGAGCGACACAACAGATTGTCGCTCCTCCACCGTTGGTAGATTGTAAGAAAGCTAGGTGTCTTATAGGCCAGACATAATCTCCCAGCACTGGCGGAGCGACACAACAGATTGTCGCTCCTCCAGCGTTGGTAGATTGGTAAGAAAGCTAGGTGTCTTATAGGCCAGACATTATCTCCCAGCACTGGCTGAGCGACATAACAGATTGTCGCTCCTCCAGCGTTGGTAGATTGTAAAGCTAGGTGTCTTATAGGCCAGACAATTAAAATCTCCCAGCACTGGCGTAGCGACAAAACACATTGTCGATCCTCCAGCGTGGGCAGACAGTCTCCTAACAGGACTGATTGGAGCGACACAAGTATGTGTCGCTACTCCAGCTTGAGCACATCAATATATTAAAATAAAATCACAATTAATATATTAAAATAAAATCACAATTACGTATAAAAAATATTTATTTAACCCAAAATGCTATTGAAATCAAATACAACACACTGTAACCATCAACCAACGGGACAACAAACATAAATTAACGGTTATTTGAAAATTAATCCAAAATAGTTTATAAAAATTGGTCCTGCCAGTCCACCCTTCCAGCTTCTGTACAAAAATAATCTGCAAACGAGTCTCTCATCCGTGCAACCGCTACAGTTGACCGATGTCGACAACTTTGAATGCTCGCGATCTCGCTGTCCTCGGGCACCTGTTCCAAATTGAGTGGTTCTTTATGAAGGAGGTAGTTATGTAACACCACAGCACACTTGACAACCTCGTCTACTGATTCAACCTTCAGGTGAATAGGTTTAGTGAAAATCCTCCATTTTGCGACCAAAATTCCAAAAGTGCATTCTACCATTCTTCGAGCCCTGGTCAAGCGGTAGTTGTATGTGCGTTTTTTTAAATCTAATCCGCGGCTGGAATATGGTTTAATTAGATTTCCACACATTTGAAATGCCTCATCACCAACCAATACAAACGGCATGGGTGGGCCATCAGTACCTGGCAGTGGTTGAGGGAGAGGAAAATCGAATTGTCCATTATATAGACTACGGCCCATATTTGAATTTTTAAACACCATTGAATCGTTTGCGCGTCCATAGGCCCCTACGTCCACTGCAACAAAACGATATTGAGCATCTGCGATGGCCATCAGTATTATAGAAAAATATTTCTTATAATTGAAAAACTCGGATCCGGTTCCGTGAGGCTTGATGATACGAATATGTTTACCGTCTACAGCCCCTATGCAGTTGGGAAACTGACAAACATCCCAAAATCTTTCAGATATTTCTTTCCAATGCTGTCGAGTTGGATGTGGGATGAATTCATCATGCAGTTGTTCCCACAAAACACGGCATGTCTCCTTTACAATTATTGAAACAGTTGATATCCCAAGGCGAAATTGAAAATGGAGTGAGCTGAAACTTTCTCCACTTGCCAAAAACCTAAAATATAAAAGAAAAAAATAAGTGTATAAAAATTATTAATAAACAAGATAATATACAAGGTACAGTATATCAATTGGACCCAATTTTAGTGCACCCCTACATATATTAGTTTGGACAAGATTTTTTTTGTGGCCAATGTAATTTTAAAAAAAATGTTTGTTCTCCATGGCGAACAATATTCATCACAGTTCATAAATCTTCAATGACGAGTATATTGATTCAAACTTTTCCAAAACAAGATGTATAATTACAAAAAAAATAGATGAGCATCAATTGGGCCCAAAACACTTTGTACAGTGATCCCAGAAAGTACAGTGATCCCAGAAAAAGTAGATTTGGATTAAAAAATGTATGGCTTCACACTACCAAACAGCAGCTTTTGAAAATTTAGACCAAATATTGGTATAATATGTAATAAAGTATAAACTTTACCTTATCGTCAACAATAGGCGTTCTGCTGGGGAAACACAGCGACGGAAAGTGGTGTCTTGCCTTTGAATGTGAGGTGACACACGTTGTAGAAGATCATCGAAACTTTCTACCGTCATCCGTAAATAGGTAAAGAATTTTTCTGGATAATCCCTCAATTCAGGAAATAGAGTTTCAAAAACTCCCCTTCTTACTCTTGCAGAGGTTATTGGATGCACCCAATAGCGACGCGTTTTACGTCGCCTGGCTTGAAGACGTCTTCTCCATCGTGAAACCAGAATTAAAGCCTGAAATCCAAAACGAATATGGTCCGGCATCATCTTTGCACTCTGCTGAAGGAACTTCTGAGTGGTAAGTGAACTTTGCTGGTCTTTTATAGCCAGTTGTAGTATTTGCTTTAACAGATTGCATCTTTTTGTGACCTTCTCTTATCTTTTATAGACAGTTTTAATATTTGCTTAAAAAGATAGCATCCTTAATCTCTAAATTTAAACGCCGGATCCGTCTTTCCGTCTAAAAACGGAAGCAAACGGAATAGACGGATCAGCTTTTTAGACGGATCCGACGGACGGATCCGTCGAAAATTGACGACTGAAGGAAACTGAACGACGGATCCGGCTTTTCTAACAGTCGACGGAAGGACGGATCCGTTGCAGTAAAACTGTGCGGCGGTATGCGTTTTGTCGGATCCGGTGGCCAATTCCGGCGCCGGAACTGTTTGACGGATCAGTCTGCCGCAAGTGTGAAAGTAGCCTAAGGCTACTTTTACACTAGCGTTCGGGTGTCCGCTCGTGCGCTCCGTTTGAAGGGGCTCACGAGCGGCCCCGAACGCATCCGTCTGGCCCCAATGCATTCTCAGTGGAGGCGGATCCACTGAGAATGCATCCGCCTGCCAGCGCTCAGCCTCCGCTCCGCTCAGTGAGCGGACACCAGCGGATCCGTCCAGACTTACAATGTAAGTCAATGGGGACGGATCCGCTTGAAGATGACACCATATGGCTCAATCTTCAAGCGGATCCGTTCCCCATTGACTTTCAATGTAAAGTCTGAACGGATCCGCTCAGGCTACTTTCATACTTAGAAAATTTTCTAAGTTTTAATGCAGACGGATCCGTTCTGAACGGATGCAAACGTCTGCATTATAGGAGCGGATCCGTCTGATGAAACATCAGACGGATCCGCTCCGAACGCTAGTGTGAAAGTAGCCTAAGGCTACTTTCACACTAGCGTTCGGGGCTCCGCTTGTGAGTTCCGTTTGAAGGCTCTCACAAGCGGCCCCGAACGGATCCGTCCAGCCCTAATGCATTCTGAGTGGATGCGGATCCGCTCAGAATGCATCAGTCTGGCACCGTTTGTCCTCCGCTCCGCTCAGCAGGCGGACACCTGAACGCTGCTTGCAGCGTTCGGGTGTCCGTCTGGCCGTGCGGAGGCAAACGGATCCGTCCAGACTTACAATGTAAGTCAATGGGGACGGATCCGTTTGAAGATGACACCATATGGCTCAATCTTCAAACGGATCCTTCCCCCATTGACTTTCAATGTAAAGTCTGAACGAATCCGTTTGCATTATCATGAACAAAAAAAAAATGCATGGTAATGCAAACGGATCCGTTCTGAACGGATCCAAGCGTTTGCATTATAGGTGCGGATCCGTCTGTGCAGATACCAGACGGATCCGCACCAAACGCAGGTGTGAAAGTAGCCTAAGTTATGTTATTTTACATACATTTCTTTCATGTTTGGTTTTGTTTCTAGTCTAAAAATTTTCTGTTATTACAGTATATCAAGGAGGACGTATTTGCACTAATTCCAAATTCAGTCACCATAGAAAATGAATGGGTCCGCACCCGTTCCGCAAAATTGCAGAACAAATGTGGACCCATTTGCGGATGTGTGAATGGAGCCTAAGGCTACTTTCACACTAGAGGCAGGATCGATCCAACAGGCTGTTCACCCTGTCTGATCCGGCCAGCCGCTATTTTGCCGTGCCGCTGGACTGCCGCTCTGTCCCCATTGACTATAAAGGGGACGGTGGTGGAGCTATGGCGCAGCACGGCAGTACACAGCGAGCGGCCACTTGACTAAAAGTCCTGGATTTTCGACTTTTTATGGTACTTTTACACTAGCGTTAGTGTGATCCGGAGGCAGTTCCATCGTCGGAGCTGCCCGCCGGATCCGCCAATTAGTGTGACAACTGACAGCATTTGTAGACGGATCCAGGTGCGGATCCGTCTAGAAATGCATTGCAATAACGGATCCGTCTATCCGCTTGCCATGTCGATGGACGGATCCCTCTTGAAAACTGTGAAAAAGACTGCATGTTCTGCGCATGTGTAGACCGGAAGGGCGGATCCGTCCTTCAGTTGTTTTGCAACGCCGGATCCGCAAGGCAGCTCCGTCGTCGGAGCTGCGTGCCTGCTGGATGCGCCGATCAGTGTGACAACTGACAGCATTTGTAGACGGATCCAGGTGCGGATCCATCTAGAAATGCATTGCAATAACGGATCCGTCTATCCGCTTGTCATGTGGATGGACGGATCCCTCTTTCAGTCTTTTTCACAGTTTTCATGTTCTGTGCATGCGTAGACCGGAAGGGCGGATCCGTCCTTCAGTTGTTTTGCAACGCCGGATCCGCATGGCAGCTCCGTCGTCGGAGCTGCGTGCCTGCTGGATCTGCCGATCAGTGTGACAAGTGACAGCATTTGTAGACGGATCCAGGTGCGGATCCGTCTAGAAATGAATTGCAATAACGGATCCGTCCAGCGGCACTGTCAAATAGCGGCAGGGCGGATCCGACAGGGTGAACAGCCTGTCGTATACGTCCTGCCGCTAGTGTGAAAATATCATTAGCAATATCTATATTATTCAAATATATATTCAATATGGATATTGCTTAGATAAATCCATATATTGGTGGCAGATAAGGATTTTATATAGCTGAATAATGATGATGATAATAATGATGGGCAATAATTTATTTATATTTCCCAGGGGGTGTTCAATGTGTACTAGTGTGGGGGAGGGGGGGCAGGGCTGTAATAACGATCCCCAGATGCAGAGGGGAACGTTTACAAACTGCCACCTCTAGCCCCAGTGAATGCAGGAGGGACAAACATACCCTGTGCTCTGGTTTGTACTGCACATGAGCGATCGCATAGCAGAGCCGAGGCAGTGACAAGAGCTGGAGGGGGAAGGGCACCAGAGGCTCTGACGTCTCTTTACAGAGCCTGGACACTCCCTCAAGCAGAGAGAAGCTTGTAAACGAGACGTCATCAGCAGTGCAGAGCCGGGCAGTGTGAGGAGAGCTGGAGGGGGGAGGGGAGAGGGCACCAGAGGCTCTGACGTCTCGTTTACAGAGCCTGGACACTCCCTCAAGCAGGGAGAAGCTTGTAAACGAAACGTCATCAGCAGAGCAGAGCCGGGCAGTGTGAGGAGAGCTGGAGGGGGGAGGGGAGAGGGCACCAGAGGCTCTGACGTCTCGTTTACAGAGCCTGGACACTCCCTCAAGCAGGGAGAAGCTTGTAAACGAAACGTCATCAGCAGAGCAGGCTTACTGACGTCAGGTGAAACATGACCCTGAACTGAACTGGCCAAACAGTGATAGATAGGTGATGAAAGTGATTTTAATAAACTTTCACTGGTCTACAATAAAAGCAATTAGAATAGATTTATTTAAGTCGGATAACCCCTTTAACCGGCAGAGGCTCTTGCAGGGTATTTCTATCAAGATGTCTATAGACCAGTGATATCAAACCCTTAGCGCTGCCCTTGCATAGCACCTGTAGGTATCCTGGCCGAGGGACCTAGATCCGAATGTTGCCCCCACCCCTTGAGGTTCTACAACTGTGCGGCTATAAAGTAAAGGTTGAAGAGAAAGGCTGCCAATTTTTTTAAAATCTTCACATTGGCTATTAGGCTAAAATATATGAAGACTTCATGTTCTTTGAGAGCAGCCAAAGACACAATAGACTGGAACGGACTTCACTTTTTCTCGACATGCTCTGTAACCTGTGCAGGTTAGAAGGGAGCAGACAAGCTGACGTCACTTGTGAAAGGAGAATCCTGTGTTATCTATACAAAGGTGATATGTCATTGTAATCCTGCCTGTCATGATAATGACATGGCTGTTGAAAAGTTACCTGTACAGAACAGGACATCTTGACCTATTTTAGGCCTAGCAGTCAGTGCGTAACTGCACAATTTTAGGATTTTGAAAAAATCTAGATATTGACATAGAAAATTACTGTATTTTTTGCTTTATAAGATGCACTTTTTTTCCCCAAAATGGGGGGAAAATGGCAGTGTGTCTTATAAAGCGAATACTAGTGACCGCTTCCATATGGAAGCGGTCACTAGTATTCATTAGGTGCTGGGAGCGGGGAGCAAACAGACGCAAGAGCTTGTAATACTCACCCTCTAGGTCTTCAATCCTGGGGCTGGTGCTTCACTGTCCTGACCGCGTACAGTGTCAGGACGTAGTGCGTGCACTATGACCTGACGCTGCACGCAGTCAGGTGACAGAGCAGCGCAGGCCTGGAAAATGGGGAGCGCGACTTCTGCCGGAGGTGGAGAGGAGCCGCGACACAGGATAGGTAAGAGGAGTTATTTATTTTAGTCTGATGGGGGTCGGACAAGGTGGGTTGATCTGAGGTCTGAAGAGGGTCTGACAAGCTGGGCTAATCTGAGGTCTGATGGGGGTCTGACAAGGTGGGCTGATCTGAGGTCTGATGGGGGTCTGACATGAAGGGTTGATGTGATGTCCTGTTAAGGGTCCATTCACACGTCAGTGTGCGTGGATCCGCACATCGCTGGCACTTAATAGAAAATGCCTATTCTTGTCTGCAATTGCGGACAAGAATAGGACATGTTCTATATTTTTCGGGATCGGAATTGCGGACCCGGAAGTGTGGATCTGCAATTACGGATCCGGGCAGCATATCGTGCTGCCCCATAGAAATGAATGGGTCCGCAATTCCGTTCCGCAAAATGCGGAACGAAATTGCGGACGTGTGAATGGACCCTTAGGGTGTTAAATGTGAAGTCCTGATATGGGGGCCTATTCTGATGTCCTGATATTTATGGGAGTCTGATCTGAGGATTTGATATGAAGTCTGATGAAAATTTTTTTTTTCTTATTTTCCTCCTTAAACCTAAGGTCCGTCTTATAAAGAAAAAAATACGGTAATCAAAAAAATTTCTAAAAAAAAAAAAAAAAAAAAAAAGGTTTAAAAAGGGGTTGGCCACTTTTGACCAATATGTGGGTAAGATAATATGACATGAATCCAGCCTTTGTTGATTCATTGTACTGTTTGCTTTATTTCATAAGTCATGTCCACTTTTTGGGCAATTCTTCTGTGCTGTCCACAGTCCACACAGAAGACCTGTCCATACGATGGCTGCTGATGGAGGGTCAAATAACCCTGCCATCTGCACTTGCAACGTTGAGAGTTTAGTGCAGGTGCAGTGTGTCTGAATCGAGGAAACTGAATGATTTTCCTGGTCACATGATCTTCCATCAGCAGCCATTTTATGGACAGCATCTCTGTGTGAACAGCACAAAAGGCTTGACCAACAAGGGAGAATATATGAAATGTAGAAAATGGTGTACAATATCAACAAAGGTCATTTTAGCAAATGTCATATAATCATCTTACATACATTGGTCAACAATAGCCAGAATGTGGCCAACCCTTTTAAGATAAAAACATGATTTAAATAATAGTTCATTTTCTTATAAAACATTCCCCTTAGGCTACTTTCACATTTGCGTTGTTCTTTTCCGGCATAGAGTTCCGTCACAGGGGCTCTATACCGGAAAAGAACTGATCAGGTATGTCCCCATGCATTCTGAATGGAGAGTAATCCGTTCAGTTTGCATCAGGATGTCTTCAGTTCAGTCGTTTTGACTGATCAGGCAAAAGAGAAAACCGTAGCATGCTACGGTTTTATCTCCGGCTAAGGCCTCTTTCACACTTGCGTTGTCCGGATCCGGCGTGTACTCCACTTGCCGGAATTACACGCCGGATCCGGAAAAACGCAAGTGTACTGAAAGCATTTGAAGACGGAGCAGTCTTCAAATTGCGTTCAGTGTTACTATGGCAGCCAGGACGCTATTAAAGTCCTGGTTGCCATAGTAGGAGCGGGGAGCGGGGGAGCGGTATACTTACAGTCCGTGCGGCTCCCGGGGCGCTCCAGAATGACGTCAGAGCGCCCCATGCGCATGGATGACGTGATCCATGTGATCACGTCATCCATGTGTTTGGGGCGCCCTGACGTCACTCTGGAGCGCCCCGGGAGCCGCACAGACGGTAAGTATGCTGCTCCCCCGCTCCCCGCTACACTTTACCATGGCTGCCAGGACTTTAGCGTCCCGGCAGCCATGGTAACCATTCAGAAAAAGCTAAATGTCGGATACGGCAATGCGCCGAAACGACGTTTAGCTTAAGGCCGGATCCGGATCAATGCCTTTCAATGGGCATTAATTCCGGATCCGGCCTTGCGGCAAGTCTTCAGGATTTTTGGCCGGAGTAAAAAGCGCAGCATGCTGCAGTATTTTCTCCGGCCAAAAAACGTTCTGTTCCGGAACTGAAGACATCCTGATGCATCCTGAACGGATTTCTCTCCATTCAGAATGCATTAGGATAAAACTGATCAGGATTCTTCCGGCATAGAGCCCCGACGACGGAACTCTATGCCGGAAGAAAAGAACGCAGGTGTGAAAGAGCCCTAAAAAAACTGAAGACTTACCTGAATGCCGGATCAGGCATTTTTTCCCATAGGAATGTATTAGTGCCGGATCCGGCATTCAGAATACCGGAATGCCGGATCCGTCCTTCCTGTATGCGCATGCGCAGACTGAAAAAAAAAGGTGAAAAAATAAATGCCGGATCCGTTTTTGCCAGATGCCACCGGAAAGACGGATCCGGCATTTCAATGCATTTTTTCGACTGATCAGGCATTTTTAAGACTGATCAGGATCCTGATCAATCTTACTAATGCCATCAGTTAGCATACATTTTGCCTGATCCGGCAGGCAGTTCCGGCGACGGAACTGCTTGCCGGATCTCTCTGCCGCAAGTGTGAAAGTAGCCTTAAACTAGCCTCGAGACATACACTACATTGAAATTGCACCACCAGGAAGGAAAAGCTGTAAGGTTATATCAATTGAGGAAGTAGCAGGTGTCGCTAAGATCTGCAGATGATCACATTTTTAAGCAACTAGCTCGGTTTTTTAGCCACATGAAACCTCAAGAATTGGATGAAGTCATGGGGGACAATTGTGTGATGTCTCCTGTTCGTTGATGTGCAAGTAATCACTACTTATCACAAACTGAGAGGGACAGAATCCTTGAACTGAAAGACTCCTGCAAATTGTTACGTGTCTAGGCTGAAATGTCAGCACTTTTCAACGTTGTGTGTCTTGGTGGTTGAGAGAACAACAAACTGGAATGATAGCAAGAGATTTACAGAGGCAAATCATATGATTAGAAGAATGACACATAGTGATCCATTCTGTACTGCAAGTGAAATTGGACATCACATCCCAAGCCTAGGACAGCAAACAGTGACTACACAAACCATCAGAAGGTAATTGCAAGACATTGGGCTACAAGCCAGACGTCCAGCAAACAGGTGTTCCGTTGACTTCATGCCACCACTCTCAAAAGCTTTTGTGGTGGACAGCAAGTCCCGCTTTTGTCTCAACCACAATGATAGCCAGAGATTGGTCTGGAGACCATATGGGCAACACCATGAAGAGGACATAACAAGTTGATGTCACACGGTCCTAATCCTGGATTATGGTGACAAATGTAAAGTAGCCAGAAATCCTGTAGTCTTCATTTCAGGTACACTAACAGCTTGGTGTTATATCGATTTGGTCGTGGGTAATGCTATTTCTCCAAAATGTCCCAGGACCCATTTTTCAACAGGACAAAGCCAGGCCACATGTTTCTCATGCTACTGTAAGCAGCTTGCGTGGCCTAGACATGCTAACATGGCCTGCAGCATCTCCAGACTAGTCTCCCAATCAGAACATCTTGGAGTCATTGGTCGGCAATTGCAAAGGGAGCAGCCAGCAGCGGATCTGGATGATTTGCGTGCCAATGTGCATTCAGAGTGGCAGAACATTCCTCAGACAATAATAAACTCATTGATAGCATGCCAAAGCATGTAAGTATATGTATTTCTCATGTGGCACTTATACTCTATACTGAATATATTGTGTATTTTTATTTTACATTTTTTACCATTCGCATACAGATTGCTTTCCTTAAAAGGGAATCGGTCACCAGCTTTTAGCATTTTAAGCTGTCACCATCGCCATGTTCACTAAAGTACTTTTATTCCTGCAGTCTTCATCTTCTGGTGCCCAGTGACGCCCCCCTGCAGTGCCCAGCCCGCCTCAATTTGAATCCGAAGAACGCCTCCTGATCCTGAAATAACCTCCCACAGCCCCGGCAAACTGTTCTGCCCCCTCCCCACGTCATCGTCTACCTTCTAGAAATGCCCCATCCTTCTTCCTGTCGGCGGCCAGAAATCTTGCGCAGGCACAGTACCGCATGCGTCCTGCGCGATCATCAACCTCCTCAGGGCAACAGCGCTCAGATTACGTCACTGGGCTCGGCGCATGCCCAGTGTGTCTTTTGAGGCTGTTGCCCTCAGGAGCTTGATGATCGCGCAGGACGCAGGCGGTACTGCGCCTGCGCGAGTTTTCTGGCCGCCGACAGGAAGAAGGACGGGGCATTTCTAGAAGGTAGACGATGACGTGGGGATGGGGCGGAACCGTTTGCCGGGGCTGTGGGAAGTTATTTCAGGATCAGGAGGCGTTCTTGGGATTCAAATTAAGGCGGGCTGGGCACTGCCGGGGGGCGTCACTGGGCACCAGAGAGGAAAAAAAACGCCCCTCTGGGCACCTTGGAGCCTCATTAGCATATCATAAAAAGAGCTTTTTTATCAAAAGAACAAAACAAAATAAAGTAAGAAGAAGACGACTGCAGGAATAAAGGTACTTTAGTGAACATGGCAATGGTGACAGCTTAAAATGGTAAAAGCAGGTGACAGATTCCCTTTAATTCCATGACTTTTCGTTCTGGGTGTTGCAATTTCAACATTGCACATGAACGTTGTGCATCCGTTCTGTGCATTGGGGACAAATGCACAGGCAACGTCCGTGCGGTGGCCGGGACGGATCGAGATCCATTCAACTTGAATGGGTCCGTGATCCGTCCACACTGCAAAAAAAAAATAGAACAAGTTCTACTTTTCCAGGACGTCCTCCATGACAGCACCCATGGAGGATGTCCTTACTGGTTTCTGCTTACAGGAAGAGAGAGACAGTTTAAAGGGCCCCTCCCCACCCCCTTGCTCCAGTGTTCTTCCTGTCCCAACAGGGATAGGAGGAGTTAGGCAGCTCTCTCCTAGTAAGTTAGGTAGGGAACGGGGGCGAGTCTGGTCGGGGGGTTCCTACCTCTCCTCTTCAGACTCCGGCAGGCCCCCGAACCAGCACCACTCTGGGAAGCGGTCCCCTGGTTAGGTCCCAGATTTTCTCTCTGGCCAGCCGCATGAATCGGGGACGCTGTTGCCGCTTCTCCCCATCGGAGCTCTGGGCTCGGCTTCGGCTCCTGCCTCCTCTGACGTCAGTTCCTGGCCGCGCTCACGTGACCGGAAGCCGGAAGTAATTACGACGCGATGCGGAAGTAACAAGCAGCATGCTGGAGACACGCCGATCCGGTGGTCTCGCATGTACTGGGGGTTGACTCTTCCCCGGAATGAGTCCCCCTGGGAAAGAGCAAGTGGAGGCGGAGTCAGGCGGCGACGGGCGGACCGGTAAGTCACCTGAATCTTATTTAAGATGCCAGATGGCAGCCTGCTAGGTTGCATCATGGAGGTCCAGGCGTCCAGCAAGCTTGAAACTTGTTCAGACTCCCCCGTCCAGGCTCCTGTAAGTAGTCACTTGCATACTTTGTACAGGGATAGGTCTTTGGCTCAGCAGTTCCCTAATGGCCTTATCCTCCCTTTTCTCTTAGACTTCTAAGGAACCAGGGCACAGGCCTCATGGGGATCCCAAAAAGAAGGGCAGGAAATGCCCGACCTGCCAAACAAAGCTGCTAGAGTCCTATAAGAAACAGCTATGCCCAGAATGTATCTCCAAAATTATGAGGGACGAACGGGCATCCTTGCTTTCAGATCTAAGGGATATTGTAAGAGAGGAGGTGCAGGCGGCAACCTCTAGCCAAACACCCCCTCCTCCTCCCCCCCCCTCCTCCAAAAAAGCCAGGATCCAGTCAGGCTCTGACTCAGAGGAAGAAGGGTTATGTGTCTCAGACAATGACGACATAGAGTCCCTCCATCAGAATGAGCAGAGGAGATACTTCTTTTCGTCTGAGGACTTAGATTCCCTGCTTACCGCCATTTGACAGACCATGGCTATTGAGGAGGAGGAACAGACTCGTTCGGTGGAGGACGAAATGTTTGGGGGTCTTAAAGTCAGGAGAAAGAAGGTCTTCCCAGTGAATGAAAATCCTAAAGATCTCATCACAGAGGAATGGGCTGACGGCGAAAGGAAGCTCTTTATTCCCAGGGATTTTAAAAATCGTCTGCGGTTTGACCCAAAGGACACTAACCTCTGGGACGAGGTTCCCAAAGTAGATATCCAGGTGGCCAAGGTCGTGAAAAAAACCTCAATACCCTTTGAGGATTCGTCACAGCTAAGGGACCCCATGGATAGGAAGCTAGACGGCCTGTTGAAAAAATCCTGGGAGTCAGGGGCAACCGCAATTAATACCAACATTGCAGCTACTTCGGTTTCCAGAGCCTTAATCTTATGGATTAATCAACTGGAGAGTCACCTTAGGGCAAGAACATCCAGGGAAGAAATCCTTCCGTTCTCTGGCTCGTTTATGTTCGGCCCAGTTCTGGACTCTATTCTCCAGAATGCGGCAGATAACAAGAAGGGGTTCCCTGAGGAGAAACCTAAAAAAAAAACAGCCCTTTCGGAGACCCTCGGGCCAAAATCAGGCCAGGGCCTATAGAGGGAAAGGAAAATCGGGCCGCTGGAGCTACCCCAAGGGTAGAGGTAGGGGTTTCCTCTTCAACCCCAACACCAATACAGGGAAACCATGACGCCAGACCAGTGGGAGGGAGACTTCGTCACTTTTGGGAAAGATAGAAGAGAGTTACCTGCAATCAATGGATCCTGGACTCCATCAGGGACGGCTTCAGGATAGATTTCAGAACTCCTCCTCCCCAGGTGTTCCAGGTGACCTATTTCGAATCTCCTCTCCTCCAACAGCAACTAAGGTCACATATTCAAGACCTCCTGTCTCTGGGAGCCATCACCCAGGTTCCTCCTCCCCAGCAGTTCACAGGCCATTACTCAAGACTTTTCTTTGTGAAGAAGCCAGACGGGTCGATGAGGACAATCATCAACTTGAAGTTTCTGAACAGGTGGGTGACGTACTACAGGTTCAAGATGGAGTCAATAAAATCCTCCACTCCTCTGATCCCTCCAGGTGCTCACCTTTGCACATTGGACCTCAAGGATGCGTACTACCACATCCCCATACATCCCCAACACCAACAGTACTTAAGGTTTGCGGTCAGGTACGGAAAGGAGACCTCTCACTACCAGTTCCAGTGCCTGCCGTTCGGTATCTCATCTGCCCCCCGCCTATTCACAAAGGTAGTATCCGAAATGATGGCCTTCCTTCGCCAGAATACAATCACAATCGTGCCCTACCTGGATGACTTCTTGCTGATAGCAGACCCGGTTCAAAAATTGCTGGGGGACATCCATCAAACCTTAGCCCTATTCAAGGACTTGGGGTGGATCGTGAACTACCCAAAATCCGACTTGATACCGGACACAAGAAAGGAATTCCTAGGCACTCTCCTGGATACAAGAATACAACACTCTTTTCTTCCAGAGAGAAAACAGACCAATCTGAAACAAAAGATAGAGTTGTTCAAAAAGAGGAAAACACACTCAATCAGGGAAGCCATGCAGATCCTGGGACTGATGACCTCCTGCATCTCAATAGTACCCTGGGCCCAATTCCACTCCAGGACCCTCCAGAATGCAGTTTTGACAGCTTGGAACAGAGATCACCGTTCTCTGAACTCCAGGATGAAAATATCGGGAAAAGTGATAAAATCCCTGTCCTGGTGGACAGAACCAGGGAATCTGGAGAAAGGAGTCCCGTGGAATTTGACTCCAGCCATAACCGTCACCACGGACGCAAGTCTGAATGGCTGGGGGGGGCACGTGGACCAGCATCTCTTCCAGGGTTCCTGGGTCCTTCAAGACAAGATAAGATCCTCAAACTACCGGGAACTGAAGGCAGTGCTGAAGACTCTGAGAGCAGCCAAACATCTCCTCAAGGATCAGCATGTCAGGATCCTATCCGACAACATTACTACGGTATGTTATCTAAAAAGACAGGGCGGTACCAGATGCCCGCTCCTTCAGGATCTTGCAGATCAAATCTTCATATGGGCAGAAAAGGAAGTTCGGTCCATTTCAGCAACCCATCTAAAGGGGTCTCAGAACTCGAGGCCGACTTCCTAAGCCGTCACAGGATCGACGCGGGAGAATGGAATCTGAACAAACAGGTTTTTAGACAGGTCTGCCAGCTATGGGGTTATCCAGAAATAGACCTCTTCGCATCCAGGGGGAATTCTCAACTGGACTGTTTTTACTCACTAAACCCCAGCGAAAACCCAGTGGCAGTAGACGCCTTAGCCCAGAATTGGGACATGAAACTGGCCTACGCCTTTCCTCCCTTTCCCCTAATCCCGGCAGTCCTAAAGAGGATGAGGACCAGTACCACCACTCTGATCCTGGTCGCACCAGACTGGCCCAAGAGAGCTTGGTATCCCATCTTGAGGGAGATGTCGATCAAAGACCCGTACCCCCTTCCAGACAGGAAAGATCTGTTAACGCAGGGACCTCTGGAGCATCCCAATCTCAACAAGCTGAGACTGACTGCTTGGATCCTGAGAGGCAAACCCTGAGGAAAAAGGGTCTCTCCGATCAGGTAATATCAACACTGCAGCAATGCCGTAAACCTGTGACTTCAGCCATATATCTCAAAATATGGAAGAAATTCTCATCTTGGCTAGTTCAGAATCATCCAGAGTCTAGTAATCCATCCATAGGCAATATACTAGATTTTCTTCAGAAAGGGTTCGATATAGGTCTAAAACCAAGTACCCTCAAGGTACAGATCTCAGCCTTAAGTTGCTGCTTAGATATACCATTAGCAGAACATAGGTGGGTCGAGAGATTTGTCAGAGCAGTCTCCAGAATACGACCCACCCTGAGACAAACAGTTCCTGAGTGGGATCTAAATATAGTTCTAAATGGCCTATGTGATGCTCCCTTCGAACCTGTTGAGGATATTCCCATCAAACTTCTATCCCTCAAGGCGGTGTTTTTAATAGCTATCACTACTGCTCGTAGGATAGGCGAAATTCACGCCCTGTCAGTTAGGGACCCCTTTTTGAAAGTCCTAGACGATAGGATAGTTCTTAGGCTGGATCATTCCTTTCTTCCCAAGGTTGTCTCAACGTTCCACAGAGAACAGGAGATAATTCTCCCTTCGTTTTGTACCTCCCCCAAAAACATACAGGAGGAGCGGTTCCACTGTCTTGATGTGAGAAGAACGGTCCTCGCCTACATCAAGCGGACAAAATCCTGGAGAAAGTCGTCAAACCTCTTCATCCAATTCGGTGGTAGGAACAAGGGAAGCAAAGCCTCTAAAACCTCTTTAGCCCGCTGGATCAAGGAGACTATCAGTGAATGTTATAGACTGCAGAGTTCATCCTGCCCCATAACGTTGAGGGCTCATTCTACCAGAGCCATGTCTGCAACCTGGGCGGAGAAGGCTGGAGCTTCCATCGACCAGATCTGCAGAGCGGCAACCTGGTCCTCCTCCACTACCTTTGTCAGACACTACAGACTGGACTCTATGGCCAATCAGGACTTAGCTTTTGGCCGTAAGGTCCTACAAGCAGTGGTCCCCCCCTAATATGGCGTTCTAAGTTGTTAGTTCTCCATGGGTGCTGTCATGGAGGACGTCCTGGAAACATATGTTTAGTTTACCGGTAAACTGCTTTCCAGGAGTCCGGAATGACAGCACCCAATACTACCCCCCCCCCATTTTTTGTTCCTTCCGGGACACTTTTTTTGTTTGTATATTTGTACTGCTACTGTATACAGTGTGAAGTAACACTTGTTCTTGAAATAAAGATGTGGCAGCCTATCCGGTGTAGTAAGTTATAAACACTGGAGCAAGGGGGTGGGGAGGGGCCCTTTAAACTGTCTCTCTCTTCCTGTCCCAGCAGAAACCAGTAAGGACATCCTCCATGGGTGCTGTCATTCCGGACTCCTGGAAAGCAGTTTACCGGTAAACTAAACATATGTTTTTGTGGTGCGGAGGCACAGACAGAAATACCACGGAAGCACTCCGTAGTGCTTCCGTGGGGTTCCGATCCGTGCTTCAGTTTCACATCTCAGTGATTTCGGACCGATTCAAGTGAATGGGTCCACATCCGTGATGCGGAATGAACACGGGCCAGTGCCAGTGTATTGTGGACCCGCCGCATGTGGGCCGCAATACGGCCACGGGCACACAACATTCTTATTTGCAAGTAACTGTCCCTCATTAGTGCAGAGCAGAGAGAAATGGCTTAGGCCTCTTTCACACTTGCGTTGTCCGGATCCGTCGTGCACTCCATTTGCTGGAGGTGCCCGCCGGATCCGTAACAACGCAAGTGAACTGAAAGCATTTGAAGACGGATCCGTCTTCAAAATGCGTTCAGTGTTACTATGGCACCCAGGACGCTATTAAAGTCCTAGCTGCCATAGTAGTAGTGGGGAGCGGGGGAGGAGTATACTTACAGTCCGTGGGGCTCCCGGGGCGCTCCAGAATGATGTCAGAGCGCCCCATGCACATGGATGACGTGATCCATGCGATCACGTCATCCAGGCGCGTGGGGCACCCTGACGTCACTCTGAAGCGCCCCGGGAGCCGCACGGACGGTAAGTATACTGCTCCCCCGCTCCCCACTACACTTTACCATGGCAACCAGGACTTTAGCGTCCTGGAAGCCATGGTAACCATTCAGAAAAAGCTAAACGTCTGATCCGGTAATGCGCCGAAACGACGTTTAGCTTAAGGCCGGATCCGGATTAATGCCTTTTTAATGGGCATTCATTCCGGATCCGGCCTTGCGGCAAGTGTTCAGGATTTTTGGCCGGAGCAAAAAGCACAGCATGCTGCAGTATTTTCTCCGGCCAAAAAACGTTCCGTTCCGGAACTGAAGGCATCCTGAACGGATTTCTCTCCATTCAGAATGCATGGGGATAATCCTGATCAGGATTCTTCCGGCATAGAGCCCCGACGACGGAACTCTATGCCGGAACACAACAACGCAAGTGTGAAAGAGCCCTTAAAGGGATTCTGTCACCAGGATTAACGATATAAATATTGCTATATGTGCCCATTAGTCTCCATGCAGTGTTTAAAATGATCCCACTGTTTATGCTCTGTGTGTGTTAGATTCTCATAAAAACCGATCTTATATTACCTCTGTCAGGAGCCCAGCCGCACTCATCGATCTGGAGCGCAGCACCACCTACCACTTAATTTATTCACTCCACTATCCCTGACGTCAGTTCTTCTCAGTGCCGTAATCTCGCACAGGCGCAGTGGACACTGTAGTCTGTGCTCGTGCGGACTACTGGCACCGGCTTCGACGAGTCAACTGCGCATGCGCCGCCTCCCTCTGCGCGAGATTACGGCACTAAGAAGAACTGACATCAGGGATAGTGGAGTGAATAAATTAAGTGGTAGGCGGCGCTCGGCTCCGGATCGATGAACGTGGCTGGGCTCCAACATACAGGGAGTGCAGAATTATTAGGCAAGTTGTATTTTTGAGGATTAATTTTATTATTGAACAACAACCATGTTCTCAATGAACCCAAAAAACTCATTAATATCAAAGCTGAATATTTTTGGAAGTAGTTTTTAGTTTGTTTTTAGTTTTAGCTATTTTAGGGGGATATCTGTGTGTGCAGGTGACTATTACTGTGCATAATTATTAGGCAACTTAACAAAAAACAAATATATACCCATTTCAATTATTTATTTTTACCAGTGAAACCAATATAACATCTCAACATTCACAAATATACATTTCTGACATTCAAAAACAAAACAAAAACAAATCAGTGACCAATATAGCCACCTTTCTTTGCAAGGACACTCAAAAGCCTGCCATCCATGGATTCTGTCAGTGTTTTGATCTGTTCACCATCAACATTGTGTGCAGCAGCAACCACAGCCTCCCAGACACTGTTCAGAGAGGTGTACTGTTTTCCCTCCTTGTAAATCTCACATTTGATGATGGACCACAGGTTCTCAACGGGGTTCAGATCAGGTGAACAAGGAGGCCATGTCATTAGATTTTCTTCTTTTATACCCTTTCTTGCTAGCCACGCTGTGGAGTACTTGGACGCGTGTGATGGAGCATTGTCCTGCATGAAAATCATGTTTTTCTTGAAGGATGCAGACTTCTTCCTGTACCACTGCTTGAAGAAGGTGTCTTTCAGAAACTGGCAGTAGGACTGGGAGTTGAGCTTGACTCCATCCTCAACCCGAAAAGGCCCCACAAGCTCATCTTTGATGATACCAGCCCAAACCAGTACTCCACCTCCACCTTGCTGGCGTCTGAGTCGGACTGGAGCTCTCTGCCCTTTACCAATCCAGCCACGGGCCCATCCATCTGGCCCATCAAGACTCACTCTCATTTCATCAGTCCATAAAACCTTACAAAAATCAGTCTTGAGATATTTCTTGGTCCAGTCTTGACGTTTCAGCTTGTGTGTCTTGTTCAGTGGTGGTCGTCTTTCAGCCTTTCTTACCTTGGCCATGTCTCTGAGTATTGCACACCTTGTGCTTTTGGGCACTCCAGTGATGTTGCAGCTCTGAAATATGCCCAAACTGGTGGCAAGTAGCATCTTGGCAGCTGCACGCTTGACTTTTCTCAGTTCATGGGCAGTTATTTTGCGCCTTGGTTTTTCCACACGCTTCTTGCGACCCTGTTGACTATTTTGAATGAAACGCTTGATTGTTCGATGATCACGCTTCAGAAGCTTTGCAATTTTAAGAGTGCTGCATCCCTCTGCAAGATATCTCACTATTTTTGACTTTTCTGAGCCTGTCAAGTCCTTCTTTTGACCCATTTTGCCAAAGGAAAGGAAGTTGCCTAATAATTATGCACACCTAATATAGGGTGTTGATGTCATTAGACCACACCCCTTCTCATAACAGAGATGCACATCACCTAATATGCTTAATTGGTAGTAGGCTTTCGAGCCTATACAGCTTGGAGTAAGACAACATGCATAAAGAGGATGATGTGGTCAAAATACTCATTTGCCTAATAATTCTGCACTCCCTGTATCATGGGACAACCCCTTGGGCTCCTGACAGAGGTAATTTACATATCAATAAGATAGTTTTTTATTAGAATCTAACACACAGAGCATAAACAGTGGGATCATTTTAAACACTGCATGGAGACTAATGGGCACATATAAATATTGCTATATCGTTAATCCTGGTGACAGAATCTCTTTAATTGGGTGAGATGCCTCTATCTGGGGTATTATCTCTCCTTGTGGAGAGCACCTTACTCCTTATACTAGGCACTCACCATAAGGCAAAATAGTACTCCACGGATCCCAGACAAAGGCATCTCAACTAACTAAGCCAGTTCTCTCTGCTCTGCACTGACTAGGAGCAATCACCCCGTAAACAGCTGTCTGCAGATGAGGTACTGGCTTGGCTGTAATACTAAATATTGTTCTAATGCCTGTTTAAAAAGGTCAAACTTATAAGACAGTTTCCCCTATAAATGGTGATACCAGATGCGCAGCTTTATTTTCTTTAGGAAAGAGTTAAAGGGGTTATCCAACCCCTATAATGAACCCCAGAATGTGAAGGCCCCTCCTCTACAGCATACTTACCTACTCTCCAGCACCCGTGTCCCTCTGGATCCCTGCACGGCTGCCACTGATTCTACCCATCGTGCGGATCAAAACATCTGGCAAAGGGGGACCGAGACGGTGACCAGCCTCCCTAGAAGCTAGTTGCATACCTTTTTTTCCAGAGGAGCATTTCATGGCCTATAAAACTATTCACACCTACTACGCACTCTCCGCAAGGAACAACAGTGCCCCCTTGGATCTGCCCGCCCCGCTCTTCCTTTGCGTCCTCCTTCTCTGCAGCGAGATCCCGTGCCTGCACTATCCATTGGTTGGCCGGGGCATGCGCACTGCGATGCCCATTGTGGGCACGGCCTCGCAGTAGCTACTGCGCATGCGCCGGCCAACGGCGAGAAACAGCGGCGAGGAGGCGGACCAGAGACACCCACAATGGGCATCGCAGTGCGCATGCCCCGGCCAAGCAATAGATAACACAGGCGCGGGATCTCGCTGCAGAGAAGGAGGACGCAAAGGAAGAACGGGGCGGGCAGAGGAAGAGGCTAGGGCGGGGATATGACGAAAAGAGGCAGAACAGCCTGGGCACCAACGAGGTGAACGCCGCCCTGGGCACTTGCGAGCCCTAATTTACATATGAATAAAAGTCCGTTTTTGCCTTGGGGGAACTTCACAAGAAAACATCAAAGGTACCATTAGAATCATAGACTGCTATGTTAGAGCGCTATGTAAGCGGTCTATAAGGTCACAATCTGGTGACAGACTCCCTTTAACCTGGTATGTACTGGTTTTGTCCTCTATTGTTGCAATCTTATTTTTACTTTTATTCTTATGCAAAGAATGTGGTAGCTGTAGACCCCAGTAATTTTCCTAGTCACTCTTCTTTCCCTTCTGGCAGCTGCAAATATAGTCTCCAATAAATTCCCAGTCAACCTCCTTGCCCCCTTCTGGAAGCCAACAATACAGTCCTCAGTAAATACTCGAGCAAATAGATAATGTTATGACATGTGGGGCAGTAAAACAGAAATAGTACTTGTTTGCCCACAAGTCAGACCTCAGATGCAGTCTTCGCAGCTTTGCTGTACATTACTGCGCAGGTTCTGATGCTTCCCTGACAAGCAGGTTAGAAGCTATTTCAATACACTGCTGTTCAAAAACAGGAGGATCACCAGGCAGAAAGAATAGGATGAGGATCAGGCCATGGCGTGTGCGTCCACCAGCACTTACCTCATTAAATGGACATGCTCATTGCTGTACACTTGATCAGCATTTTCACAGTAAAAAATATTCAAATACTTAAAAAAAAAAAAAAAAGGCTTTACATCTATGGTCAATTTGTTTTTTGGGTCTCAGCCCTCAAATTAAAATGGTTTCAATGATAGGTAGGTGATTTATTTCATCTCATTTGGAAATGCCCCGGTACATTATTTATGGACCGGGGTGCATGAGAAGCTTGATTCTATATGGTAATGGCTAGGGTACTGTTTATAGCCCACAAATGTATAGCTTCCAAATGGATGTCTGCATCAAGATAGGATCTCCTCTATGAATCAGATTTCAAAATCAAGTCTTTTAGGGAGAGATAGCTGACCACCTCTACTCCGGTATCTCCTTCATGCCACAGCATGTTCTTGGGAGATCACTGCTACTAAAGCTACGAAACACTAGGAAAGGCCCACACAGCCATAATGGCTGAGGACAGGAAGTGCAGACAAGTGGGGAGTGGAGCAGAAGCGGAGGAACCTGTGGAGATAATGCTTGTTACTTTTAAAATTTACAGATTTTTTTTTTTTTATAAAAATTCTTGAGGGGCGGAGCCTAGCGGCGCATGGAGTAGGACGCACGTCGCACCAGCTCCGGCAAGAATCCTTTCTTTTATAACTACTGCGGTGGCGATTTGCCTTACGATTAACTGGAGGAGCGGGGGACATACCCAGGCAGCGGTCCGGTGTAGAAATCCATCATCATGCCTGCGAAGAGAGGCAAAACGCCGAGCCGCCAGGAGAGAGAGCCGTTCTCAAGATGGCGCTGAGGAGGAGGAATGGCCTGACCTGCGGGCGGCGGTGAGTCAGGGAGCTGCAGCGCGGCTAGAGCGCTTCGCTCACAATTCCCATCAGTCCCCCAGCCATGTATGGGGAGAAGGAGATGACACCCTGGCACCAGTGGAGGAAGGCTTAGGGGAGCAAGATGGCCCTTGTGCTGATGATCAGCAACCCCCTGACCAGCAAGGGGGGGGGCGAGTACTAGCCTGTGCAGCATTGAAAAAGGTCTGCCAGTGATCACTGCCCCTCAGCCTACTTTGAAAGATGTGATTGCAGCTATTGCTAGTTGTAATGTCACCCTCCAGTCTATGAATATTAACATTGGAAGCCTAAAAGCGGATATATCCATTATCCGTCATGACCTGCATAAGGTGGCTGAACGCACTTCAGAAGTAGAGAGGAGGGTCTCGGATCTGGAAGAAGGGGCTGTTACCCTACAGAGAGAGAGCCGGGCTGCGTCAAAGGATATAGCGGCGCTTTATGCAAAAACTGACTACCTTGAAAACCGCTCTCGCGGCAATAATATTAGGCTGGTGGGAATACCTGAGAAGTCTGAAGGCCCAGAGGCTACAGAATTTATTGAAAAATGGCTTGCCGAAAAATTCAGTGATAGAGGACTCTGCACTTTATGCGGTTGAACGAGCACATCGGGTCCCCACTAGGCCCTTGCCACCAGGGCGTCTGCCACGCCCAATACTTGCTAAAATCCTGCACTATCGAGACAGGGACACTATACTGAGGGCTGCGAGGTCTCATCCTGACTTGAAAATCAATGGGGTTCAGGTGTCTCTGTTCCCAGATTATTCGTCGGATGTACAAAAGAAGAGAGCTCGCTTTGTGGAGATTAAAACGGAGGCTAAGAGACTTGCAAGTCCAGTATTCCATGATGTTCCCGGCAAGGCTCAGGGTGGTGGTGTTTGGAACCGCTGTGTTCTTTGAGGATTCGGATGCTGCGGTCAAGTGGCTGGATCAAAATGAGAGTCGCCTTAGGATCCCATCAACTGACACCTGAGACTGACGGACATTCCTGTTCCTGAATGGAGTTTTGATGTCCCCTGGACTGTCCACCCACCGTTGTGGTCATTTTACTTCTGTCTTTAGCCGGTTGCTGGAGACACTCTGTGGGTAGAGCATACGCCCTCGGTTGCTCCCCACTTTTTCAACGTGCCTGCGTATGGTATCTTGTTGGGTGCTGTGCTGCTTCAGGCGCTGTTGGGCCAGGTTCACAATGTTGGCCCCAGGTTCACTAACGAATCTAATTATGCTGCATATGTTTATTGTGTGGGTTGGGATAGTTGGGTGGGGGTAGGGAGGGGGGAAGGGGTCAGTGGGGGCTAATACTGTCAAAGGTACTATTGATAGCAATTCTAAAATGTTGAAACGTACAGTCCTTCTATACTTTAATGGGGGAAATGGAGAAGGGATGGGAGACTGTATTCTGGTGATTAATATTGTTTTTCCTTGCAGCTGCTGGGAGGTGGAGATGTGTGGAGCCCAATTGTACTTTTCTTTATGTACGCATTCTTATGGGACCTGTTACGAGACTACTTCGTTGGAATGTGAGGGGAATGGCGGATGCTACGAAGAGACATGGTCTGTTCCGTTACCTATCTAGATATCAGCCGGCAATAATATGCTTGCAAGAAACGCATATGACCAAACAATCTATACATGTTCTGCAAAAGCCGTGGTTGGGTTATTCGGTGCATTCCGTCTTCTCCTCGCATTCCAGGGGGGTTAGTATCCTAGTTCATAAGAATATCATATTTGAATGCCTTAGGGTATGTGTGGATGAGGAGGGAAGGTTTATAGGAGTGCATTGTGTGGTCCAAGGGATGAGAATGATGCTGGCGACAATCTATATACCCCCACCATTTTCCTCGGTGCCTTTAAGGAAGCTTATGGAGTTTATGGCAGAATTTTCTGAACTTCCAATGTTAATAGTGGGAGATTTCAATAATGTACTTGACAGCTCGCTTGATAGATGCCAGATCACATCTAGCGGTAGTAATACGGGTAAAACCCCGTTTGCGAGACTACTGAGGGAAGTAGGACTGACGGACATATGGAGAGAGACCCACCCCCTAGACAGAAAGTACTCGTGTTGCTCCTCGACTTATGGCTCCCTGTCGCGCATAGACCTGGGTCTGGTGAATGCTCATATGTTTCCGCTTGTACAGAACTCAGAGTATCTTGCCAGGACCTTATCAGACCACTCCATATTTAGTATCGCCCTTGACATTTCTGAGACAGCCAGGCCGGGGGTTAGATACTGGCGTTTAAACGCCTTTTGGCTAACACTGATGGGTGACCCGTCCGATACGCTTCAATCCCTTAGGGAATATTTTCGTATAAATGAGGGGACTGCGTCTCCGATAGTTGTTTGGGAGGCGATGAAGGCATTCCTCAGGGGCTCCCTTATCAAAACAGTTAGTCGGATTAAATCTAAATCTAGAGAGCTTGATCTGCAGAAACATGATAATATGAAGCTAGCGGAGGAAGCCTTTGTGTTGAATCCATCTAATCTAACAAGCAATGCCTTAAAGACTAGGCAGGAGGAGCTGAGATGTCACCTCTTGGAAGTAGCAGAGACGAAACGACTGTTTTAGAAGTTTTTTACTGAAGGGGATAGTGTAGGTCATATGCTCTCGGTTATTGCGAAAGCTCAGCAAGGGTCACAATGTATTTCTGGCCTGTTAGATGATGGTGGCGTCCTGAGGCGTGATACTGAAAACATTTTAAATATACTGAATCATTTTTATTCCTCTCTGTATACTTCTAAGGTGACATGTTCAGATGAGGAGATCGACGCCTTTTTGACTACATTGAATCTCCCTAAGCTCTCTAGGGAAGATAGTATGAGGTTAGAGGAGCCGATTGAGTTAGAAGAATTGAGGACGGCACTAGCTGCTATGGCTAACGACAAGGCGCCAGGTTTAGATGGGCTCCCGGCGGAAGTATATAAGTCCTTTGCGGAAGTGTTGCTCCTGGAACTTCTGAAGGTATTCAATTATTTCAGAGAGGTATCGGCCATGCGTCTGTCTAAAGTGATTCTGTCTATCATACACTCTGACCAGACTGGCTTCATGCCTCAGAAATCAACGTCAATTAATATTAGAAGAGTGTTCGCCAGTATTCAACTTCTAGCTGAAAATGTTGGAGATAGAGCTATCCTTTCTTTAGACGCGGCCAAGGCCTTTGACAGCATTGAGTGGCGATTCCTGTGGAGAGTTATGGCATATATGGGGTTTGGAGAGGAGTACATATCCTGGGTCCGGGTGTTATACTCTAATCCCAAAGCATGTGTCAGGGCGAATGGAGGGTTCGTTTGGAAGTTCTGTTTGGGCCGGGGCACTAGACAGGGGTGCCCGCTGTCGCCTCTGTTATTTGCAGTTGCGATTGAGCCGTTAGCCGCAGCGATTCGTAGGTCATTGGACATTCGGGGGTTCCAGTATGGAACAGTTAATAATAAAGTGGCGATGTATGCGGACGACACTTTGCTTTTCCTGGGGGACACTGGTCCATCTTTGGAAGAGGCTATGAAAATCATTGACTGCTTCGGAGCCCTGTCGGGTGTAACTATTAACTGGAGTAAATCGGCAATTATGCTGCTTGACGGGCAAGTGCAGTCGCAGACAGTGCGAGAAAAAAATATTCCATGTGTAGCGACCTTTAAGTATTTGGGTATTCATATATCCCCTAGAATCCGGGCCTTTGAGCGCCTTAACTTTGACCCGATGGTTATTAAATTTCGAAATAAAGCTAAGGCATGGTGTAAACTATACCTGTCGGTGGCGGGAAGAGCAAATCTTATTAAAATGGTGTTGATGCCCCAGCTACTCTATATTCTACATAATTCCCCGATCTGGCTGTCGAAGTCCAAATTTGATCCAATTAATGCTACACTGCTCAAAAAAATAAAGGGAACACTTAAACAACACAATGTAACTCCAAGTCAATCACACTTCTGTGAAATCAAACTGTCCACTTAGGAAGCAACACTGAGTGACAATCAATTTCACATGCTGTTGTGCAAATGGGATAGACAAAGGGTGGAAATTATAGGCAATTAGCAAGACACCCCCAATAAACGAGTGGTTCTGCAGGTGGTGACCACAGACCACTTCTCAGTTCCTATGCTTCCTGGCTGATGTTTTGGTCACTTTTGAATGCTGGCGGTGCTTTCACTCTAGTGGTAGCATGAGACGGAGTCTACAACCCACACAAGTGGCTCAGGTAGTGCAGCTTATCCAGGATGGCACATCAATGCGAGCTGTGGCAAGAAGGTTTGCTGTGTCTGTCAGCGTAGTGTCCAGAGCATGGAGGCACTACCAGGAGACAGGCCAGTACATCAGGGGACGTGGAGGAGGCCGTAGGAGGGCAACAACCCAGCAGCAGGACCGCTACCTCCGCCTTTGTGCAAGGAGGAACAGGAGGAGCACTGCCAGAGCCCTGCAAAATGACCTCCAGCAGGCCACAAATGTGCATGTGTCTGCTCAAACGGTCAGAAACAGACTCCATGAGGGTGATATGAGGGCCCGACGTCCACAGGTGGGGGTTGTGCTTACAGCCCAACACCGTGCAGGACGTTTGGCATTTGCCAGAGAACACCAAGATTGGCAAATTCTCCACTGGCACCCTGTGCTCTTCACAGATGAAAGCAGGTTCACACTCAGCACATGTGACAGATGTGACAGAGTCTGGAGACGCCGTGGAGAACGTTCTGCTGCCTGCAACATCCTCCAGCATGACCGGTTTGGCATTGGGTCAGTAATGGTGTGGGGTGGCATTTCTTTGGAGGGCCGCACAGCCCTCCATGTGCTCGCCAGAGGTAGCCTAACTGCCATTAGGTACCGAGATGAGATCCTCAGACCCCTTGTGAGACCATATGCTGGTGCGGTTGGCCCTGGGTTCCTCCTAATGCAAGACAATGCTAGACCTCATGTGGCTGGAGTGTGTCAGCAGTTCCTGCAAGACGAAGGCATTGATGCTATGGACTGGCCCGCCCGTTCCCCAGACCTGAATCTAATTGAGCACATCTGGGACATCATGTCTCGCTCTACCCACCAACGTCACGTTGCACCACAGACTGTCCAGGAGTTGGCAGATGCTTTAGTCCAGGTCTGGGAGGAGATCCCTCAGGAGACCGTCCGCCACCTCATCAGGAGCATGCACAGGCGTTGTAGGGAGGTCATACAGGCACGTGGAGGCCACACACACTACTGAGCCTCATTTTGACTTGTTTTAAGGACATTACATCAAAGTTGGATTAGCCTGTAGTGTGTTTTTCCCACTTTAATTTTGAGTGTGACTCCAAATCCAGACCTCCATGGGTTGAAAAATTTGATTTCCATTCTTAAATTTTTGTGTGATTTTGTTGTCAGCACATTCAACTATGTAAAGAACAAAGTATTTCAGAAGAATATTTAATTAATTCAGATCTAGGCTGTGTTATTTTTGTGTTCCCTTTATTTTTTTGAGCAGTGTACTTTTAGGGAGCTCATATGGCGGAAGGGGCAACCGAGAATTAAACTTGAAACGTTGCAATATCCTAAAACAGAAGGGGGCCTTGCAGTGCCAAACCCCTGGGTGTACTTCCTGGCTGCACAATGCCAACATTTTAAAGGGTGGATAGAACTGGAGTCGAGTCAGGTGACGTGTCAGCTGTTTACTCATTGCTTGTCATCTAGTGACCTATTGTTGATCCTTGAGACTAGAGGGGCCGGGAAGAGTGGTCCGATGGGGGATTTGGGATACTTGATGCAGTCCGTGTGGAACAGGGTTAAGCTCCTGAGGGGGGTTGTCGTCAATACGGAATACACTCCATTGTGGGACAATCCCGTGCTGCCGGAATTCCTCTCTTTGTCCGATTTTGGGGCATGGAAAAGGATGGGTATTCTGAGGTTGGGCCACCTTCTGGAAGATAAGAATTTCATGTCCTTTGCCAGACTTCAGGAGGTATATGAACTGCCTAGAACTCACTTCTATAAGTACCTTCAGGTGAGACACGCATACAACTCCACATTTAGAGGTCCGACTGTGGTGGCAGGGAGAGATTCTGCATTGCACCAGATTCTGTCCAGGGGGGCGAGAAGAGGTATGATCTCCTGTATATACAAGCTGTTGCTTGATAAGTTTCTACTGTTGCATCCGCTTGCGGCTAAGGGTAAATGGGAGAAAGATGTTGGCGAGCTAACAGATGACCAATGGTCTGACATACTGGAGGCGATACCTCTCTCTTCCTTGAGTGAAGGGCGTAAACTCTCGCAGCTGTTCATTGTCCATAGGGTCTACAAGACACCGTTTTTTTTGTTTCGCATAGCGTTTAGACCCACGGCTGAATGTCCAAGGTGCTCTATGGATTCTGCAGATTTGTTGCATATGATGTGGACGTGCGAGAGGCTAGGGAGATACTGGGAGATGGTATCTCAGACTATACAGGACGTTTACAAGGTACGGATACCGCCTGACCCTAGAGTGTGTGTGTGTTGGGATATGTCTCTGAACTGGCCACTAGTCAGGTGCATAAAATAGCAATAGGTAGAGTGTTATATGTTGCTAGAAAGTTAATCGCCTTGCATTGGATACAGACAGCGCCGCCAACCTTAGGCGAATTCTTAAGTACAGTTGACACGATGTTAAGCTATGAGCGGATGGTGTACCAGAAGCGTGGCTGCCCAGCAAAATTTGAGAAATTATGGGAACCGTGGCTGTCGATTCGACGTCTGAATAAAAATGTTTAACAGTGTGCCTTTGTAATGTGCATGTTAGTGTGGGGTGGGAAGGGTGGGGCTGGGGGGATGGGTTGAAATTTGAGTACTACACATGGTCTGGTATCCTGATTGCTATCAGCCTTATGGAAAATATGTTTCTATGTCATCTTTGATTGTGATATGTACAAATGTGTATTTACATTGTAAAATGTTCAATAAAAAAGATCTGATTAAAAAAAAAAATAATAATAATTCTTCCAGTAAAAAAACATTATCAGTTGTAATATCTTGTAATCTGTTGAGCCTCTAGCTCAGGGATCAGCAACTTCTAGCACTCCAGCTGTTCTGAAACTACATTTCCCAGAATGCTTTATTGCTTTATTCACTTCTATGTGAGAACAGCTGCGCAAGTGTGCATGCTGGGAGTTTTAGTTTCACAGAAGCCGGAGTGCCAAAAGTTTGCTGACCCCTGATCTAGCTTTTCCGCTATGTTCCATATAACAAACCCCTCCTCCTAAAGAATGTTCCTTCGCAGACCAGGGGTGGTGGCTTTCTGCATACAGCCGTTATAAATAACTGTCCCATTTCCACAAGCCATTCATTTAGAGAAATTGCTCGATAATCTACCTCTTCTAAGTATCAGACTATGTAGAGGTACACGCTTCTGACAAGGGTGAACAGTAATGCCCAAATGTATTCATAAATATTCAGGAGGAATAACAGAACAGCACACCACAGAATTATGAAAAAATATCACCTAGAACTGTAATCTCATGCATTATTTTACTAAAACAGACACAATAGGTGTAGAAATAGTCACAAGACTTTTTCAATGCCCATTCAACAATATTTTGTTACAAAGGAGGTTTTACACCACCCTCACCACTTGGGATTGACGGGGGATGGGCCCGGGGCCAAGACTGTGGCTGTGACAAATTTACTAACATTTACACCTGAAAACAGGCATAAAAGAAGAATAAAAACTACCCCTGTCAAGGGCTGTAGTAGTATTTACTCCAGGCACACGGATTGCTGGAAGTACGCCTAATTTATGACAAGGCCTTAGCTTCATCATAAATTAGGTAAATCCTCAGGCAGCACAGAGGGGAAATGACCCCTGTTTTGCATGTTTCACCCATAAAATATATTTAAAAAAAAAAGCAAAATGGAAACTCAGTGGTTGTACAGAAGATGTAGGACTGCACTGTACTTAGAGAGGCGACATTAGACAGCCAATCAGTGCATGCAGGTGTTCACTAGGGATATGTCCATTTTGGATGTTTGACACTGGCGAAACCAACCTCGCCACTGGGTGGTGGAGAAGCCTGGTTGCCAGCCTCTTGCCCCAGGATTATGGGCCCTCTTATCAGCCCATGCTAAACTTAAACCCCATGGCGATTTGACTATGTTTGTGGCATCTGAGCGATGTTTAGATATATTGAGCGCGCAGATCCAAGCTATCTGGGGATATGTAAAATGTCTATGTTACTGTAATGGTTGGGACATTGTATATTTGAGTAGTGATTTCTGTCCTATTGTCTCCATGTGTGTATTGGCGATTTCCCTTTGTCCTGAGAGATAATTTAATTACTCCTCAGTTGTCTCCAGGACAGAAGACATTGTGTATTCTCCTGCCTGTGATCATTACATCAACCCATTGTGTAAGGTAATTGTATCACAGGCAGAGGGGAGGATTTTGTGTGGGAGTGTTTTACTGTATTGTACATGTTTATTGGTTGTTTTTACAAAACCCTGTGGGTGGTACTAATGTGTACCAATGTTATATAAGAACAATAAACACACAGCTCTGGCTGACCACTGCTTGACCCTCAACACGGAGCCTCGTCTCGTTCTTGGGGGGGGGATTTACTGTATGCTGTTAGAGACTGATTGCAAGGAGTGTAAGCCGCTTGGGTGCGTTTCCTATTCGTCTGCTAGAAGCTATTCGTGAGGTTCCGTTCAGGAGTTTGGAGCATTCCCTTGTATGCCGTTACAGACACAAATCTGGACTGTCTGTTAGGGCTCATGCACAAGACTATGTATTTTTCGGTCCGCAAAAAATAAGGATGACGTCCGTGTGCATTCCGTATTTTGCGGAAAGGATCAGCTGGCCCCTAATAGAACAGTACTATCCTTGTCCGTAATACGGACAATAATAGGACATGTTCTATTTTTTGGCGGAACGGAAATACGGACATACAGAAACGGAATAACTTCCTTTTTTTTTGCGGACCCATGGAAATGAATGGTTACATAGTTAATATGGTTGAAAAAAAGACATACGTCCATCAAGTTCAACCAAGGGATAGGTGGGGATGCGAATCCCAGAAGGAAGTGAGACTCTTTTTACACGTTTTCATAAGCATTAATGTCAATTACTTTTAAGAATTCGTCTAAACCCCTTTTAAAACGGTCTACTGGTCCTGCTGTGACCACGTCCTGAGGAAGTCTATTCCACAGATTCACAGTTCTTACAGTAAAGCTTTGACACTTCTGGAGACTGAACTTATTCCTCTCCAATCGGAGGCAGTGCCCCCTTGTCTTTTGAGCACATTTTACATGGAACAGTTTTTCACCGTATTTTTTGCATGGCCCATTTATATATTTGTATAGGTTAATCATGTCCCCCCTTAGACGTCTCTTCCCAAGACTAAATAAATTAAATTCTTTTAATCTTTCTTCATAACCAAGACCCTCCATGCCCCTTATCAGTTTAGTCGCTCTCCTCTGTACTTTTTCCAGCTGCAGTGCGTCCTTTCTATGGACTGGTGCCCAGAACTGAACTGCATATTCCAGATGAGGCTGCACCAACGCTTTGTAAAGTGGTAGTATTACATCCCTGCCCTGCGAGTCAATGCCTCGTTTAGTGCATGACAATATCCTGGTAGCCTTAGAAGCAGCTGATTGACATTATATGCTGTCATTTAATCTACCATCCACAACGACACCCAAATCCTTCTCTATAAGTGACTCTCCCAGTGCTACATCACCTAGGACATATGAAGCACAGAGATTACATAACTTTACATTTGTCCACATTGAACCTCATTTGCCAAGTTGAGGCCCAATCACTCAGAGTGTTGAAGTCAGCTTGTAGTATATGGACATCTTCTATAGATTGTACAGTTCTACATAGCTTAGTATTAGGGATCGACCGATTATCGGTTTTACCGATATTATCAGGCGATATTCAGGATTTTGACAGTTATCGGTATCGGCATCTATTTTTCCGATATTCCGATAACGTATGGGGAACACAGATCGCGCTGCTCTCAGCGCTCTCTGTGTTCCCTCAGCAGCACAGGGGAAAAGGAACCAGTGTCTCCCTCCCCCTGTGCTGCTGCTGCCGCCAATGAGAGGAGAGAAGACAAGAGGAGGGGAGGGGCTGTGGCCACTGCGCCACCAATGATATTAACTTACTCATTCATTCAAATTGAACAGGAGGCGGGAGCTGGCTGCAGAATCACATAGCTGGCTCCCGACCTCTATGAGTGGTAGCTGCGATCCGCGGTAGTTAACCCCTCAGGTGCCGTGGATCGCAGCTACCGCTCAGTCGGGAGCCGGCTATGTGATTCTGCAGCCAGCTCCCGCCTCCTGTATACGAATAAATGAGAGATTTATGTTCATTGCTGGCGCAGTGCGCCCCCCCAAGCCCCCCAGTATTAATCATTGGTGGCGCAGTGCGCCCCCCCACTTTTAATCATTGGTGGCAGTGGCCACAGGGTCCCCTCTCCCCTCCTCCTCCGATCGGAGCCCCAGCAGTGTAAGCCTGGGGCTCCGATCAATTACCATGGCAGCCAGGACGCTACTGAAGCCCTGGCTGCCATGGTAAGCTCCATGCTGCTGTGTACACAAAGCACAGAGCAGCAGGGACAGTGTGAAGTCCTATTCACCCTGATAGAGATCTATCAGGGTGAATAGGACAAGGGTTCTAGTCCCTAAGGGGGCTAAAAGTTAGTAAAAAAAAAAACACCAAAATATTAAGTATAAATAAAAAAAAAAGATTTACAAAAAAAAATATATATATAAAAAAAATACACATTAACAATAAAAATATTCATTTTCAGCAGATTTGTGTAGGATTTTTTTTTTTTTCAAAAATGAAATTTCACAGAATATCGGTATAAATTATCGGCTATCGGCCTGAAAATTCACAAATTATCGGTATCTGTCCTAAAAAAATCTATATCGGTCGATCCCTATTTAGTATGATGTGAAAAAATAGAAATGGTTCTATTAATCCCTTCTTCAATATCATTAATAAATGTATTAAATAATAGAGGGCCCAGCACTAAACTTTAGGGTACACCACTTATAACCTGGGACCATTCTGAATAGGAATCATTGATCACAACTCTCTGGACACGGTCCTTCAGACAGTTTTCAATCCAATTACAAACTATACTTTCCAAGCCTATAGACCTTACTTTACCTATTAAACGTCTATGAGGGACAGTATCAAAAGCCTTTGCAAAATCCAGAAACACTACCTACATCCTCTGCCCAGGTTAGTCTGACAACTTCTGTCCTTGGTAAACCCATGCTGGTTATCACTTATTAGGGCTGAAATGATTGCTCGATTAAATCAAGTAATTCGACACAAAATTAGACACAAATTTTTTGCATCGAAGATTCGTTTGTGTCATGTGACCACGGAGCGGGAGTGAAGCGCTTGCTGCGCTTGGAATACTCACCTTTCCAGCAGGGGGCCTCCGGACACTTCACAGTACTTCCATGGTCCTGCGCTGCTCTGACGTACAGACGCCATGTCCTGACGCACACTTTTTGACATCTGGCGTAGAGCAGCGCAGAACAATGGAGTGTCGGCAGCGCCCCTACTGGAAAGGTAAGTTGGTGAAACCGAGGGGGTGGGGCGCGACTAAGGCCAGGCGCCTGGAGTGCACAGCGTCATAGAAACCAGTGACGCTGTGCAATCCGGGTGTCAGGAGGAGCATGGCAGCAGAGCTGATGGCAGAATGGGGGGCGCAGAGCTGATGGCAGAATGGGGGGCGCAGGGCTGATGGCACTGGGGCTGATCGCACAGTGGGGAACAAAGGGTGTTGGGGACTAATGGCAGGGGGTCTGATGAGTTTTTATAAAGGAAAACAGTATTATTTTTTTCTTATTAGATTACTCGATTAATCGTAAAAAATATTGATAGAATACTCGATTACTAAAATAATCGTTTACTGCAGCCCTATCACTTATAATATTATTTATAGTCACATACTCCTGTATATAGTCTCTTAAAGGGCTTCTGTCACCCCACTAAAAGTGATTTTTTTTTTTTTGGGCTAGTTAAATTAGTTATATTGCGATCTATGAAAATATAATGGTGTTACTTACTTTGATCCAGCAGTTTCTTCCAAAAACGAAGTTTTATAATATGTAAATTCGGTCTCTACCAGCAAGTAGGGCGGTTACTTGCTGGTAGCTGCTGCAGAAAACCGCCCCCTCGTCGTGTTGATTGACAGGGCCAGCCGGGATCTCCTCCTCCGGCCAGCCCTGTCGGCATTTAAAAAATCGCGCGCCTGTGTTCATTCGGCGCAGGCGCTCTGAGATGAGGAGGCTCGTCTCCTCAGCACTTCCTCAGTGCGCCTGCGCCGATGACGTCTTCTATTTCGGTGATGTCATCGGCGCAGGCGCACTGAGGGAGTTCTAAAGGAGACGAGCCTCCTCATCTCAGAGCGCCTGCGCCGAATGAACACAGGCGCGCGATTTTTGAAATGCCGACAGGGCTGGCCGGAGGAGGAGATCCCGGCTGGCCCTGTCAATCAACAAGACGAGGGGGCGGTTTTCTGCAGCAGCTACCAGCAAGTAGCCGCCCTACTTGCTGGTAGAGACCGAATTGACATATTATAAAACTTCGTTTTTGGAAGAAACTGCTGGATCAAAGTAAGTAACACCATTATATTTTCATAGATCGCAATATAAGTAATTTAACTAGCCCAAAAAAAAAAAAATCACTTTAGTGGGGTGACAGAAGCCCTTTAAGAGTCCTTCAAGCATTTTTCCCACAACAGAAGTTAAACTAACTGGTTTATAATTACCTATGGAGGACCTAGATCCTTTTTTGAATATGGGTACCACAAACGGAAATACGGACATACAGAAAAGGAATAACTTCCGTTTTTGCAGACCCATTGAAATTAATGGTTCCGCATACGGTCCGCAAAAAAAAAAAAAAAAAAAAACGGAACGGACACGGTAAAAAAAATATGTTCGTATGCATGAGCCATTACACTGTAAATTAAATGTCATTTCAAGTTACGATGGCCCCGGAAAGATCACTAAACATATTGTACCCTGAGCACACTAAGATCTTATTCACATCACCATACTTTCCTCAGTGTATTATCCATTTCTTCAAAATGACACCACAGGCACCCATACGAGTCATTGGTGCTATTCACACATTCTGGTTCATTTTCATGGATGAGAATAGTTATTTCTATTGATGGGTGTGAGAAAAAAACAACAACTTTGTACACAATACAAAAGCTGTCTTCCACGGTTTTCCATTTTTTGCAGACAGGAAATCAGTCATGTGAATAAGCAGTACTAGAGGGACCACTGCAACTAAAATAAACTACCAGTTTACAATGGAGCCGCACCGGACCACAAGACGCATGTAGGGTGGAAAATAATAAAAAATAATATTTCATATCAGACACCCAATCTTCATCAGACCTCAGATCAGACGCCCAATCTTCATCAGACCTCAGATCAGAGAAAAAATAAAAGAACTTACCTCTCTTGCTTTTAGTCTCAAACTCCCAAATCAGCCACAATCTTTATCAGACCTCAGATCAGACCCCAATCTTCATCAGACAAAATATAAATAAAAAGACTCACCTCTTCTGCTTTTAGTCTTCTTCCTGGGTGGGCTTCTTTTTGAGCTGCTTCCCCTATTGCTACACCCCTGTGCTTTATGCAAACTAAGTCCTGGCACTGTACACTGTCAGGACACAGCTACAGCACCTAGAGAATACGACTAGGGAGCGGTGAGTAAAGCCAGCACGTGCTATAGTATATTCACTGCTCCTCGGTCCTACAGTATTTAGAGTGCTTCCCCCACTTCTGGGGTAAAAGGTGCATCTTAGGGTGGGTTCATATCCCATTTTTGCCCTCTGTTTAACGTAAACGTTGACGGATGCCTCAGACTGATGCCATACAGTGGCATCTGTTCACTATATTGTTCCATTGTAAAAAAAAAGTATACGTTAACATATAGGTTTTTTACAGGACTCTGCAGGATACAAAAGCGTGCTACACTTTTGTATTCCCCCCCCCCCTCAACATATATGTTAAATGGATGGCATAAATGTGATGTGAACGCACCCTTATAATGCGGAAATACAGTATATTAAACATTATTTCAGTAGACCAGAAACACGGGGGGTTTCTTGTACCCTGTATGGGCATTAACACATTAGGGTATGTTCACACATCACAGCTGATGGGCATTTAGACATGGATTCTGTACCAAAAACTGTATTACATCAGCTAACGCTTGGATCGGGTGTGGACTAAAAGATACGGTCATGTTCATGGGGTTTACACAGAGCTTGGGTCATCGGCTTCCATACATGCCAAGCCCATAGTCCTTTGTAATGCTTCCAAGAGCCACCCCACAATTGGATCTCAGGGAGCAGAAGGAGTTGGCTCTCCTTCCGAATACCCCTTAGATTCCATGGTCAGCATTCACAGTGGCATCTATTGGGTTAATCCGCTATCATTGGAGCTTCCAGCTATGCTGGCAGATACAGTAGTGGCTTGGCTGTCAGTAACAAGCACATGTGTCAGGATGAATCTCTGCCCACAATGCTAGCAAGAAATTCATTCTCACGATTGTGCCATGGGTTGTAACCAGGTTAGAATCGTGCACAATGTATGGCATGTGATCCCGGAAGTGCCAGGATCATATAATCGGACCAGGAGTACAGCGCTGGCATGGTAAGCAACTTTTAATACGTACCAATGAAAACGTTTCTACTATAGTCAAGGTGTGGTGGACATTAAATTGTATAAACCCTGTAACAGCAAACTTGACCTTCCAATATGTCCGACCAAGCCTAGTGAACTTTGTTACGTTGCGATATTTCACATTATTATCAATAGTTATCGGTCAGGTGATTTATAGATCACACAGCTAGCAAGAACAGGGCCAGAACAGAAGGATGTGCAAACATGACTGCTACACAATTATCTGTGGGGGAACATGCATAACATACACCTGATAACCCCTGATCGTCTGCCTTCCCGTAGGTCCCTGCCTCCACAGCTCTATACACCCGGAGCTCTGCCCTCAATCATCAAGTGTTCTCCAATATAAAAACATCATACTCCTATAATAAACCATCACACATTTATAACAAAATATAATCCTGTCTCATAACAGAGCATCACATCATACTCTTATAATAGAACATCATGTTCTAGAGAGGTTACTTATGTTGATATATACGGCACCCGGAAATCTTTGCCTGTCCTACAGAGAATGTCTGGAGCAGCAGTGTGCATGCTCAACCACCGCTCCATTAATTTGAGAGACTCAGGAGCTCCATTCTCGTGATCAGCGTGGGTACCAGCTGTCAGACAGCCACTAAAAATAAGGGGCTACAGTCCTCATTCAGCATTTCGGCCCCTTCCATTTTCCTATGCACAGCAGAACCCCAGCACCTGAGGGTGAAGTAAACAGCAGCCTATCCCAGTAAGGGTCCATTCACACGTCCGTTGTTTCTTTCCTGATCTGTTCCGTTTTTTGCTGAACAGATCTGGACCAGATCTGGACCCATTCATTTTCAATGGGTCCTGAAAAAAAACGGACAGCACAATGTCTGATTTTTTTTCAGGACCCATTGAAAATGAATGGGTCCAGATCTGGTCCAGATCTGTTCAGCAAAAAACGGAACAGATCAGGAAAGAAACAACGGACGTGTGAATGGACCCTAACTTGGGTGCAGTCAGTGGCCAGGGCACCACCCAAGTAATTCAGCACTGTGGCCCCTTCACTGGGGGTGAACAGCGAAGTCATCAATCAGCGAGGGGGCAGATTTATCCCCGCAGCACAATGCTAGCACTGCATCTAATAAATGGGGAATTTCACACCAATTACATTATGGACACATAGGGGGTGTGAGGGATAATAATCCATTTTGTATAAACATGTCCTCTATCTTGTGTATATGGGAGATTTAGGTCAGGTCCTAATGGTGCTTAACCCCTTAAGGATTCAGCCCGATTTCACCTTAAGGACTTGGCCATTTTTTGCAAATTTGACCAGTGTCACTTTAAGTGCTGATAACTCTAAAACGCTTTGACTTATCCAGGCCATTCTGAGATCGTTTTTTCGTCACATATTGTACTTCATGACACTGGTAAAATGAAGTAAAAAAAAATCTTTTTTAATTATAAAAAAATACCAAATTTAACAAAGATTTGTAAAAAATGGCAAATTTCCAAGTTTCAATTTCTCTACTTCTATAATACATAGTAATACCTCCAAAAATAGTTATTACTTTACATTCCCCATATGTCTACTTCATGTTTGGATCATTTTGGGAATGATATTTTATTTTTGGGGATGTTACAAGGCTTAGAAGTTTAGAAGAAAATCTTGACATTTTTCAGAAATTTTCAAAAACCCAATTTTTAGGGACCAGTTCAGGTCTGAAGTCACTTTGCGAGGCTTACATAATAGAAACCACCCAAAAATGACCCCATTCTATAAACTACACCCCTCAAGGTATTCAAAACTGATTTTACAAACGTTGTTAACCCTTTAGGTGTTCCACAAGAATTAATGGAAAATAGATACAATTTAAAAATTTCACTTTTTTGGCAGATTTTTCATTTTAATATTTTTTTTACTTTTACAAAGCAAGGGTTAACAGCCAAACCAAACTCAAAATTTATGGCCCTGATTCTGTAGTTTACAGAAACACCCCATATGTGATCGTAAACTGCTGTACGGGCACACGGCAGGGTGCAGAAGGAAAGGAATGCCATACGGTTTTTGGAAGGCAGATTTTGCTGGACTGTTTTTTTTGACACCATGTCCCATTTGAAGCCCCCCTGATGCACCCCTAGAGTAGAAACTCCAAAAAAGCGACCCCATTTTAGAAACTACGGGATAGGGTGGCAGTATTGTTGGTACTGGTTTAGGGTACATATGATTTTTGGTTGCTCTATATTACACTTTAATATTAAACAAGAAATAGCTGTTTTGGCACCGTTTTTATTTTTTGTTATTTACAACATTCATCTGACAGGTTAGATCATGTGATATTTATATAGACCAGGTTGTCCCCGAAAATAAGACAGTGTCTCATATTAATTTTTGCTCCAAAAGATGCGCTAGGTCTTATTTTCAGGGGATGTCTTATTTTTCCATGAAGAAAAATACGGTACACATTTATTGTTGAACAAAAAAAAAAGGAAATCAGGGTGGGGAGGGGGATCACTTAAAATGACACAGGGGGATCAGAAGGGGGAATCAAAATGGTACAGGAGAATCAGAGGGGGGGGGGGATTACTATAGCATTTTAGTACCCCCTTCTGATCCTCCTGTGTCATTTTGATTCCCCCCTCTGACCCCCCTGTGTCATTTTAAATGATCCCCCTCCCCACCCTGATCACCCTGTGTCATTTTGATTCCCCCCTCTGATCACCCTGTGTCATTTTAATTACCGTTTTTAGTCTCTCCCCCCCCATCTTCACCAGACATCCCCCACCTTCCATCAGATATTCCCCCCCCTACCTGTCACCCCGTCCCCTGTGTGTCCGTGCCAGCCAAGTTGTGAGACTCCATCAGGGCAGAGAAAGCAGCGGGCGGAAGAAGGCGGCAGCTTGTCCTGGCGGCGGCCAATCAGTGAGCACCTTACATTCTGGGGTGGCTTGCTTTATAATCGGGGAGTCATTATGTTCGGCGGATGTTTTATAATCGGGGAGGCATTACGGTATGTTCGGCCGATGCTTTATAAATCGGGGAGGCCTTATTTTCGGGGGGATGCCTTATATTACAGCGATAAGACCTACCTCTAGTTTTGCCTATTTTCGGGGGATGTCTTATTTTCGGGGAAAGACGGTAATATGTATACTTTTTTATTTATTTATGTAAGTTTTACACAATGATTACGTTTTTAGTGTTTCCATAGTCTGAGAGCCATAATTTTTTTCAGTTTTTGGCCGATTACCTTGGGTAGGGTATGATTTTTGCGGGATGAGTGTCACGGATGGTGTACCGGAAACAAGACAATACCATATAAACAATGTCTCTCTGGATCCACAACTAAGGAACAAAGGGAGACCCCTGCAATAGACCTGCCGCTCTCCCTCACTGCTCAGCCTATGCGAACACCCCAAAGGTGGATGGCCGCATATCCACGTTCCTCGGCTATCTATTACCTGAAGACCCTACAATAGTGAAGGGACACGACCACCGGCTCCCTACACTGACACGGAGGGAGTCAGGGTCACCTGGATCCAGAAAAGACAAAATCATAAATACATAAACAGCACTTATCTTGCAGACGACTGACGACTGAGGACTGGGGACTGGGAACTGGGAACAGCATGCACACACACTCCAGGAAGTTGTATCAGCCGCACACTACTGCATTATGGGGAGGAACTTAAAGGGTAGCAATCAGTCCAACTGCATGACAGCTGAGATAGACTAACGAGATGAAAAACTAAACCAAAACAAAGAAATTCAAGGAGGAGGATCTGAGAAGCTCCTGTGAGCGCTTCTCAGCTGTCTGGCTGTGACAGTACCCCTCCCTCTAGGAGTGGACTCCGGACACTCAGGGCCCACCTTCTCAGGATGGGACCTATGGAAAGCCCTGATGAGACGAGAGGCCTTAATGTCCGTCACTGGGACCCACATCCTCTCCTCAGGACCATAACCCTCCCAATGAACGAGGTACTGGAGGGAACCGCGGACAAGACGAGAATCCACAATCCTAGAGACCTGAAATTCAAGATTTCCATCAACCATAATCGGAGGAGGAGGCAAAGGCGAGGGTACAATAGGTTGAACATAAGGTTTCAATAAGGACTTATGAAAAACATTATGGATCTTCCAAGTCTGAGGAAGATCAAGACGGTAGGCAACAGGATTGATGACAGACAGGATCTTGTAAGGCCCAATAAACCTAGGACCCAACTTCCAGGAGGGAACCTTCAATTTGATATTCTTGGTAGACAACCACACCAGATCACCAACATTCAGGTCCGGACCAGGCACACGTCTCTTATCCGCCACACGCTTATCTCTCTCACTCATGCTCTTTAGATTATCCTGAATCTTTTGCCAAATAGATGACAAAGACGAGGAGAATCTGTCCTCATCAGGCAAACCAGAAGAGCCCTCTCCCGAGATAGTCCCAAACTGCGGATGGAACCCATATGCACCAAAAAATGGTGACTTATCAGAGGACTCCTGACGACGGTTATTTAAAGCAAACTCAGCAAGGGACAAAAAAGAACACCAATCCTCCTGATTCTCCGCCACAAAACCAGGAAAAGGGATAAAATGCACCATTTTGCTAAAACGGTCCACCACCACCAGAATCACAGACTTCCCCGAGGAACGAGGCAAGTCCGTTATGAAGTCTATGGACAGATGTGTCCAAGGACGGGAAGGAATGGGCAAAGGAAGGAGAGGACCTGATGGCCGTGAATGAGGGACCTTGGCACGAGCGCAAGTCTCGCAAGCTGCCACAAAACCCTCAACCGACTTACGAAGCGCAGGCCACCAGAATCTCCGAGCGATGAGATCCAGTGTGGCTCTTGCCCCCGGGTGCCCAGCAAGGACCGTGTCGTGGTGTTCTTTAAAAATCTTGTGTCTCAAAGCGAGAGGCACAAACAACCTCCCAGGAGGACAAAGATCAGGAGCTTCTGACTGGGCTGCCTGCACCTCTGCCTCCAATTCAGGAAAAAGAGCAGAGACCACCACACCTTCAGCCAAAATGGGACCCGGGTCTTCAAAATTCCCACCTCCCGGAAAACAACGTGACAGGGCATCTGCCTTCACATTCTTAACCCCAGGGCGGAACGTAACAACAAAATTAAACCTTGAAAAGAACAAAAGACCATCTGGCCTGTCTCGGGTTCAGACGCTTGGCTGACTCCAAGTAGGCCAGATTTTTATGGTCAGTAAACACGGTAATAGGGTGTCTGGCTCCCTCTAGCCAATGGCGCCATTCCTCAAAAGCCAACTTGATGGCCAACAATTCCCTATCTCCCACATCATAATTTCTCTCTGCGGAGGAGAGTTTCTTTGAGAAAAAGGCACACGGTTGCCATTTGGCAGGAGAGGAACCCTGAGACAAGACCGCACCCACCCCTACCTCAGAAGCATCAACCTCAACTATGAAGGGTAACGAAATATCAGGTTGTACTAGGATGGGAGCGGAAGCAAAACTCTCATTGATATTAGAAAAGGCCTTACGCGCCTCTACCGACCAGGAAGAAAAATCTACCCCCTTTCTGGTCATATCAGTGAGTGGTTTAACAACAGAGGAATAATTCAAAATAAATTTGATGTAATAATTGGCAAAGCCCAAAAAACGCATCAGCGCCTTCTGATTCTCAGGAAGCTCCCACTCAAGCACAGCGCGGACCTTCTCGGGGTCCATGCGAAAACCAGAAGCGGAGACAAGAAACCCCAGAAATTGGATTTCTGGAACCGCAAACACACATTTTTCCAGTTTCGCGTATAATTTATTCTCCCGTAGGATGAGCAAGACCTGACGTAAGTGTTCCTTATGAGTCTTGAAATCAGGAGAAAAAATCTAAATGTCATCCAAATACACTAATACAAATTTTCCCATTAAATGATAAAAAATGCTGTTGACGAAATGCTGAAAAACGGCTGGGGCATTCATCAAACCAAAAGGCATAACCAAATTCTCAAAATGGCCCTCAGGGGTATTGAAAGCCGTCTTCCATTCGTCTCCTTCTCTGACCCTAACCAGGTTGTATGCCCCTCTTAGGTCTAATTTGGAAAAGACTTTAGCCCCAACAACCTGGTTAAACAGGTCCGGGATCAGAGGAAGCGGATAAGGATCACGAATAGTGATACTGTTCAGCTCCCTGAAATCCAGACAAGGTCTTAAAGAACCATCTTTTTTCTTAACAAAGAAAAAACCAGCGGCAACAGGTGACTTCGAAGGTCGTATGTGTCCTTTTTTTAGACTCTCAGAGATATAAGCCCGCATAGCGACCCTCTCAGGTTGGGAGAGATTGTATAAACGAGATTTAGGCAGCTTGGCGCCTGGGATGAGATTAATAGGGCAATCATACTCCCTGTGCGGAGGTAAACCCTGAACTCCACTCTCAGAGAAGACATCCAAAAATTCAGAGAGGAAAGGTGGTACAGTCTTAGTAGAAACCTCAGAAACAGATGTTATGAGGCAATTCTCTCTGCAAAAGTTACTCCAACCATTTATTTGCCTCGCTTGCCAATCAATGGTGGGGTTATGTTTAGTGAGCCAGGGTAGCCCCAACACTAGAGGAGTAGGCAAACCGCTAAGGACGAAACATGACACATCCTCAACATGAGCATCACTCACAATTAAACGGATATTGTGAACTATGCCCTTTAATGATTTCTGAGAAAGTGGAGCTGAATCAATAGCAAAAACAGGAATATCCTTTCCCAAAGTGCATACCTGGAAACCATGAGTTATTGCAAATTGATTATCAATGAGATTGACAGCTGCTCCACTATCCACAAAAATCTCACAAAAAATGCTCTTGCTCTCTAGCGCCACCCTAGCAGGCAGGACAAAACGGGAACTACAAGCAAACGGAAAACCTTCAATTTCCGCCTCAACCCTGCCAATAGTAACAGACGGAACATTTTTAAAAGATTTTTTCCGTTTTGTCTCTTTATTACTCCCAGAAAACTGCCTGAATCTCCTAGAGGGACAAGCATTTGCCAAATGATTTATACCTCCACAACAAAAACAAACCCTCCCATGCGAGCTGAATCTTCTATTGTCTGAGGCAATCAACCCCAGCTGCATGGGCTCCTGCTCAGAAGGGGCTGACAGCGACTGAGACTCCTGCGCACAGAATGAGACCGCTGCACTGTTCCGGGACTGAGTAGGACAGGAAGGAGAGATCTCTCGTCTCTCTCTAAGACGCCTGTCAATACGAACGGCCTGAGACATAGCAGAGTCCAAGGAGATAGTCCTCTCATGAAAGGAAAATGCATCTTTCAATCACTCTGAAAGACCATGGCAAAATTGACTTCGGAGTGCAGCATCATTCCAACCAGTATCAGCTGCCCATCTCCGAAATTCTGAGCAGTATATCTCTGCGGATTGTTTACCCTGGCATAACAGACATAGTCTAGACTCAGCCAGAGCAATACGATCTGGATCATTATATATCTGACCCAGGGCTAAAAAGAATTCATCCACTGAGCGGAGGGGCCGTGCCCCCTCCGGTAGCGAAAAGGCCCAAGACTGAGCGTTACCCCTGAGCAGCGATACAATGATCCCCACCCTCCGTTCTTCATCACCAGAAGAATGGGGAAGAAGGCGAAAATGGAGTTTGCAAGCCTCTTTAAAACGCACAAAATTCTCACTACCTCAGAGAACGTATCCGGGAGCGAGATCTTGGGCTCAGCACAAACTCCATGAACGCAAGCTGAACCGGTCACTTGAAACTGAGAAAAAATCCTACGGAGATCAGCTACCTCCAATGAAAGACCCTGGAGGCGTTCAGCCAAAAGTGAAACCGGATCCATGCTTGAGACGGTTTTGGCGGCTGATAATGTCACGGATGGTGTACCGGAAACAAGACAATACCATATAAACAATGTCTCTCTGGATCCACAACTAAGGAACAAAGGGAGACCCCTGCAATAGACCAGCCGCTCTCCCTCACTGCTCAGCCTATGCGAACACCCCAAAGGTGGATGGCCGCATATCCACGTTCCTCGGCTATCTATTACCTGAAGACCCTACAATAGTGAAGGGACACGACCACCGGCTCCCTACACTGACACGGAGGGAGTCAGGGTCACCTGGATCCAGAAAAGACAAAATCATAAATACATAAACAGCACTTATCTTACTGAGGACTGAGGACTGGGAACTGAGGACTGGGAACTGAGGACTGGGAACTAAGAACTGGGAACTAAGAACTGGGAACTAAGAACTGGGAACTAAGAACTGGGAACTAAGAACTGGGAACTAAGAACTGGGAACTAAGAACTGGGAACTAAGAACTGGGAACTAAGAACTGGGAACTAAGAACTGGGAACTAAGAACTGGGAACAGCATGCACACACACTCCAGGAAGTTGTATCAGCCGCACACTACTGCATTATGGGGAGGAACTTAAAGGGTAGCAATCAGTCCAACTGCATGACAGCTGAGATAGACTAACGAGATGAAAAACTAAACCAAAACAAAGAAATTCAAGGAGGAGGATCTGAGAAGCTCCTGTGAGCGCTTCTCAGCTGTCTGGCTGTGACAATGAGATGACGGTTTTATTGGCACTATTTTAGGGTGCGTGTGACTTTTTGATAGCTTGCTATTACACTTTTTGTGATGTAAGGTGACAAAAAATTGTTTATTTAGCACAGTTTCATTTAAAAAGATTTTACGGTGTTCATCTGAGGGGTTAGGTGATGTGATATTTTTATAGAGCGGGTCGATACGGATGCGGCGATACATATATATAAAAAAAAAAAGTATACATATTAGGTATCGCCGCATCATTTTTATTTTTTGGGCGATTGTCTCAGGTAGGGGCTAATTTTTTGCGGGATGAGGTGACGGTTAGATTGGTACTATTTTTTTTCACTTTATTTTTTGTCCCACTTTGGGACTTGAACTTTTGGGGGTCTATTCCTTTACAATGCATTCCAATACTTCTGTATTGGAATGCATTGGCTGTATGAGTAATACTGTGTGTATTACTCATACAGCTTCCGGCCTGTCCCCATGCCATCGGGTCCCTTCTACAGCCGCATGGGGACCCGATGGCACCGCCACACGCCGCCGCAAATCGCAGGTAAAGCCACAAACCGCAGGTCTGAATTGACCTGCGGTTTGCGGCGATCAGCGACACGGGAAGGGGGGTCACGGGACCCCCCCCCCGGCGCTGTGACAGGATGCCACAACGCCGTTGTGACAGGATGCCCGCTGAATGATTTCACGGACATCCTGTTCCTATTAACCCCCGCCGCGATGCAATTTAGTTTTAAAGTTATGACGTATCGGTACGTCATGGGTCCTTAAGGACTCGGGAAACATGCCGTACCGGTATGTCAATAAATTTCCTTGGAATCTAGGAGCCAGTTAAAAAAGTTAGGAGCCGGGCGGAGCCGCGTCATAAAATCTATATTGCAATATAATTTTAAGCATGTGCGATATGCGATATATTGTTTTCTATATTTGGGGGGGGGGGGGTGTTTAAACTTTTTTTTTTTTTTTTTATTTAATAACTATTAGCCTCCTTAAGGGCTAGAACCCTTGTCATATTCACCCTAATAGAGCTCTATTAGGGTGAATAGGACTTTACACTCACCCTGCTGCCCTGTGCTTTGTGCACACAACAGCAGGGAGCTGACCATGGCAGCCAGCCTATCATGTGCCCTCCAGCCTCTGATCAGCCCCTCCAGCCTCTGACTCTTATCAGCCCCCTCTGGTAACAAAACCACCCCCCCTCCCTCTCCAGTATTAATCATTGGTGGCAGTGGCCACAGGGTCCCCCTCCTCCTCCCCCCCCCCCCCATCATTGTTAATGCTGGGGCTCCGATCGGTTACCATGGCAGCCAGGACGCTACTGAAGTCCTGGCTGCGATGGTATGTTAGTGAGCAGCATTATACTCACGTGCGCCGTGATCGCCGGGAGCTCCTTCTTCTCATAGGTCTGTGCGGCGCATTGCTAATGCTATAAGCATTAGCAATGAGCCGCACAGACAGAAGAAGGAGCGCCCGGCGGCCATGGCGCACGTGAGTATAATGCTGCTCACTAACATACCATGGCAGCCAGGACTTCAGTAGCGTGACTCCTGGCTTCCATGGTAACCCATCGGAGCCCCAGCATTACACTGCTGGGACTCCGATCGGAACTGCCCACTGCCACCAATGCAGACAAACATTCCCGGCACCCGACCTCTGACAGGACGCTGTGATCCGCGCGATTAACACCTCAACTGAGGGGTTAATCGCGCGGATCACAGCGTGCAGTCATAGGGGCCGGGATATGGCCGGCACATTGGTATTCAGGCATTCATTGGTGGCGCAGTGGCCACAGTCCCTCCCCTCCTCCTCCTACTCTGTTCTCATTGGTGGTCAGCGGCAGCCGCGCACAGTGGGGAGGGACTCCTCTCCTTCTCCACTGTGCCGGCTCAGGAAACCATGGTGCGCGCCGAGAGTGCATCTTTGAAAACGGGCTGACAAATACCCAAGCGCCAGGACCAAATTCCTGGTCGCCATGACGACCTGGGATTTGTCGAGCCCTGCCTTAAGGGGTTAAAGGGTTAAATAGACAGATTATAATAAAGCTAAAAACAAGGTCAAAAAGTCAGTTTATGTGTGTTGATCACACGCACACACCCCCACCCCTCCCCACAGTTTCCTCTCTAGCAGATAGTATATTCTGAGCCTCGTGGGGGGGGGAAAGAGGAGAGAGGAATGGAAACATACGTATGGTCTTATATGGTCCTATGATTTATATCTTGTAACCGCAAATGTCATGTTTGTCATGTGATTTTTTTTTTCTGTTTCAAGCCTATATTATTGTGAGCTTATCTTTGAATTGAAGAGAAAATCTGATACAACTATATCCAATGTTTGTGTCAGTTTCCCGAGCGCTCAAATCCCTTTTAATTTGGATTCCAACAATCATAGGTGAAGGGATATTTCCCTAACAAAATCTTGGCGCCCAACGTGGGGCTCAACTAAAGGACACTTCATCTGGTCTCCAACAAATTGGACATTCTGGTCCGGGATTTGCAGATATAAGAAATAGCTTTGAATCCCTCTTAAATTTGGATTCCAACAATCATAGGTGATTTATCAAGACTGGTACTACCCCATAGAGCTGAAATCAGCTTGTCTGTCACTAGCTTATGGCAGCATTAAAGGGGTTGTGAGGCCTAGAAGACAACAACCCCAGTGGTTGAAAGGTCTAATCCATGAAAGGGGTTCTCTGGGAATAAAAAAAATAAAAATACTTAAATATTACTTTATTATAAATATATTCCCAAAATACCTTTCATTAGTTATAATGGTTTATTTTGTCTGGGGAGCAATCATTAGGAGAAATAAAATAGCTGCCGTCCTATTAGCACACACAAAACCTGTCCTAATCATACAGGAGGACAAGTTACTTCACAACACTGAGCTAAAGAGCTGCCTCATCCTCTTCTCTGCTTGTATTCAGGATCATAATCCCTGACAGGTGAATCTCTGTGGGAATGGAGAAGATGAGGAGACATGGGAGGAGGGCATTTGCCATGCTTTCAGGACAAAAGTGAATGGAAATATTCAGAGGTTGGAGACCCATCCAGACCTAATGCTTGGCTAGAACCATATTTCCTTTGGGGCTTAGGGTACTTTCACACTAGCATTTTTGTTTTCTGGCATAGAGTTCCGTCCTAGGGGCTCAATACCGGAAAAGAACTGATCAGTTTTATCCTAATGAATTCTGAATGGAGAGCAATCCGTTCAGGATGCATCAGGATGTCTTCAGTTCAGTCTTTTTGCCTTTTCAGGACGGAGATAATACCGCAGCATGCTGCGGTTTTATCTCCGTCCAAAATTCCGGAACACTTGCCAGCATTTTTTCCCATTGAAATGCATTAATGCCGGATCCGGCCCAGAGTGTTCCAGCAAAACCGAAAACGGATCCGGCATTGCGGTCTCCGAATGCTAAGACCGGAAAAAATGTGAAAAAAAATAAAATGCCGGATCCGTTTTTTCCAGGTGATACCGGAGAGACGGATCCGGCATTTCAATGCATTTGTCATACAGATCAGGATCCTGATCTGTCTGACAAATGCCATCAATTTGCATACGTTTGGACGGAGCCGGCAGGCAGTTCTGGCGACGGAACTGCCTGCCGGAATCCTCTGCCGCAAGTGTGAAAGCACCCTTAAACAGCCTGAGCTCCACGCAGATATATTTCCACTGCACTGATACATAGTAGCAAACTATCAGGAGCAGCAGGGCACAAGGTCAAGGCACCACAGGCCAATATGTGTGAAGTATGTTCACACTATCAATACCCACTGCGTATTACAACATCAGCACATCATTGCTTTCACTTTACAGTGTCTCCTAGCAACCATCCATGGAAAACAGACTGATGGCAGAGTGTAGAGCCAGAATCAGACCAAAGCAGTGGATGCTGCCACTTTCAGACCTGTCAATTGCCCTACTGACTATTCAGAGAGTGGCCCAGGTCCTTGTAGGTCAGCTGTATTCACTGTCAGCAAGCAGAGATATTCATAGTTATAAAAGGTGAGAAGCCAGATTGTAAATGTAACGTGACCCGATATAATGCGGTACAGGACACAACACTGCCTGGTTGTGTGCCACCCATACCAGCTGGATAGATGGGAGAGAGCTGCAGGGATACTGTCACTGACCTCGGTGACCACGGTGGAGTGGTAGAGGTCCCGGTCATAGTGCCAGCCGTCCAGACACTTCTCCTTCTCGATGACCTCCACATTGACGTCCACCCCAGGAAGGAGCCCCAGGGCAGAATAGTTCCTCAGGGTGTCCAGCCTGTACCTCCAGCACCTGCTCTCCACCGGCTGCCCGTCCTTCTCCTCCCAGGGGATGCTGACATTCCTCCAAGCCTGGCTCAGGTTGGCACTGCCGGGTACTAGGCACCGGTGCTCAGGAATAGCGACCAGGAAGACAGCGGAGAGCCCGGTGAAACCGTTGGGTATGATGCTGGCGCTGAGGAGGAAGAAGATGGTCAGCTGGAAGGGCCCCCAGTCCCCGAGGAAGGAGGTCGCCTCATCATAGTCTCGCATGGCTAGGTGGAGGCGGGCGCCCGGGCGGAAGAGGAGGGGGTGAACCCTGCTGGGAAGCACAGCAACAGGGAACGGTGACTACCGGGTGGGCTGTGCTATGTACTGGCCACAGCACGGACTATACACCCGTGGGGCGGTGTTCTGTGCAAATCTGCTGCCCATACAAATCTGCTGCCCGCGTCACTTCCTGTCTGTACGTGCGGCTTCTTAGGTAGGTGTGTTCTAAATCCTGTAATCTTATTGGCTATATGGAGGGCTTGTCTCAGGGCAGCTGATCTTAACAGCTGCTTTCGGTGAACGCGCGGGCAGCAGATTTGCACAGCGCAGGGCTGTGTGAACGCGCAGGGGCAGCAGATTCGCATGGTAAGCACAGTGTATGTTATTTGTGCTTAAACCTATATAGGGCACAGTTGGCAGACTCGGAGGGGGCATCTTTTATTGGGGGACAGTGGGCAGACTTGGATTGGGCATCGGACACTTAAAGGGGGCCTCCGATGCATCATGTAAACCTATATAGGGGACAGTTGGCAGATTCGGAGGTGGCATCTTTTATTGGTGGACAGTGGGCAGACTTGGATTGGGCATCGGACACTTAAAGGGGGCCTCCGATGCATCATGTAATCCTATATAGGGGACAGTTGGCAGACTTGGAGGTGGCATCTTTTATTGGAGGACAGTGGGCAGACTTGGACTGGGCATCGGACACTTAAAGCAGGCCTCCGATTCTTCATATATTCAAAGCAGGGCAGCAGATTTGCACGGTAGCCTCAATGTATTTTATCTGTGCTGAAACCTATATAGGGGACAGTTGGCAGACTTGGAGGTGGCATCTTTTATTGGGGGACAGTGTGCAGACTTGGATTGGGCATCGGACACTTAAAGCAGGCCTCCGATTCTTCATATATTCAAAGCAGGGCAGCAGATTTGCACGGTAGCCTCAATGTATTTTATCTGTGCTGAAACCTATATAGGGGACAGTTGGCAGACTTGGAGGTGGCATCTTTTATTGGGGGACAGTGGGCAGACTTGGATTGGGCATCGGACACTTAAAGCAGGCCTCCGATGCATCATATATTCAAAGCAGGGCAGCAGATTTGCACGGTAGCCTCAATGTATTTTATCTGTGCTAAAACCTATATAGGGGACAGTTGGCAGACTTGGAGGTGGCATCTTTTATTGGGGGACAGTGTGCAGACTTCGATTGGGCATCGGACACTTAAAGGGGGCCTCCGATGCATCATGTAAACCTATATAGGGGACAGTTGGCAGATTCGGAGGTGGCATCTTTTATTGGTGGACAGTGGGCAGACTTGGATTGGGCATCGGACACTTAAAGGGGGCCTCCGATGCATCATGTAATCCTATATAGGGGACAGTTGGCAGACTTGGAGGTGGCATCTTTTATTGGAGGACAGTGGGCAGACTTGGACTGGGCATCGGACACTTAAAGCAGGCCTCCGATTCTTCATATATTCAAAGCAGGGCAGCAGATTTGCACGGTAGCCTCAATGTATTTTATCTGTGCTGAAACCTATATAGGGGACAGTTGGCAGACTTGGAGGTGGCATCTTTTATTGGGGGACAGTGTGCAGACTTGGATTGGGCATCGGACACTTAAAGCAGGCCTCCGATTCTTCATATATTCAAAGCAGGGCAGCAGATTTGCACGGTAGCCTCAATGTATTTTATCTGTGCTGAAACCTATATAGGGGACAGTTGGCAGACTTGGAGGTGGCATCTTTTATTGGGGGACAGTGGGCAGACTTGGATTGGGCATCGGACACTTAAAGCAGGCCTCCGATGCATCATATATTCAAAGCAGGGCAGCAGATTTGCACGGTAGCCTCAATGTATTTTATCTGTGCTAAAACCTATATAGGGGACAGTTGGCAGACTTGGAGGTGGCATCTTTTATTGGGGGACAGTGTGCAGACTTCGATTGGGCATCGGACACTTAAAGCAGGCCTCCAATTCTTCATATATTCAAAGCAGGGCAGCAGATTTGCACGGTAGCCTCAATGTATTTTATCTGTGCTGAAACCTATATAGGGGACAGTTGGCAGACTTGGAGGTGGCATCTTTTATTGGAGGACAGTGGGCAGACTTGGATTGGGCATCGGACACTTAAAGGGGGCCTCCGATGCATCATGTAATCCTATATAGGGGACAGTTGGCAGACTTGGAGGTGGCATCTTTTATTGGAGGACAGTGGGCAGACTTGGATTGGGCATCGGACACTTAAAGCAGGCCTCCGATTCTTCATATATTCAAAGCAGGGCAGCAGATTTGCACGGTAGCCTCAATGTATTTTATCTGTGCTGAAACCTATATAGGGGACAGTTGGCAGACTTGGAGGTGGCATCTTTTATTGGAGGACAGTGGGCAGACTTGGATTGGCCATCGGACACTTAAAGCAGGCCTCCGATTCTTCATATATTCAAAGCAGGGCAGCAGATTTGCACGGTAGCCTCAATGTATTTTATCTGTGCTAAAACCTATATAGGGGACAGTTGGCAGATTCGGAGGTGGCATCTTTTATTGGTGGACAGTGGGCAGACTTGGATTGGGCATCGGACACTTAAAGGGGGCCTCCGATGCATCATGTAATCCTATATAGGGGACAGTTGGCAGACTTGGAGGTGGCATCTTTTATTGGGGGACAGTGTGCAGACTTGGATTGGGCATCGGACACTTAAAGCAGGCCTCCGATGCATCATGTATTCAAAGCAGGGCAGCAGATTTGCACGGTAGCCTCAATGTATTTTATCTGTGCTAAAACCTATATAGGGGACAGTTGGCAGACTTGGAGGTGGCATCTTTTATTGGGGGACAGTGTGCAGACTTGGATTGGGCATCGGACACTTAAAGCAGGCCTCCGATGCATCATGTATTCAAAGCAGGGCAGCAGATTTGCACGGTAGCCTCAATGTATTTTATCTGTGCTAAAACCTATATAGGGGACAGTTGGCAGACTTGGAGGTGGCATCTTTTATTGGGGGACAGTGTGCAGACTTGGATTGGGCATCGGACACTTAAAGCAGGCCTCCAATTCTTCATATATTCAAAGCAGGGCAGCAGATTTGCACGGTAGCCTCAATGTATTTTATCTGTGCTAAAACCTATATAGGGGACAGTTGGCAGACTTGGAGGTGGCATCTTTTATTGGGGGACAGTGTGCAGACTTGGATTGGGCATCTGACACTTAAAGCAGGCCTCCGATGCATCATATATTCAAAGCAGGGCAGCAGATTTGCACGGTAGCCTCAATGTATTTTATCTGTGCTAAAACCTATATAGGGGACAGTTGGCAGACTTGGAGGTGGCATCTTTTATTGGGGGACAGTGTGCAGACTTGGATTGGGCATCGGACACTTAAAGCAGGCCTCCAATTCTTCATATATTCAAAGCAGGGCAGCAGATTTGCACGGTAGCCTCAATGTATTTTATCTGTGCTGAAACCTATATAGGGGACAGTTGGCAGACTTGGAGGTGGCATCTTTTATTGGAGGACAGTGGGCAGACTTGGATTGGGCATCGGACACTTAAAGCAGGCCTCCGATGCATCATGTATTCAAAGCAGGGCAGCAGATTTGCACGGTAGCCTCAATGTATTTTATCTGTGCTAAAACCTATATAGGGGACAGTTGGCAGACTTGGAGGTGGCATCTTTTATTGGGGGACAGTGTGCAGACTTGGATTGGGCATCGGACACTTAAAGCAGGCCTCCAATTCTTCATATATTCAAAGCAGGGCAGCAGATTTGCACGGTAGCAATATATTGGGGGGTGTCTGCGCAGTATATGGGGGGGGTGTCTGCACAGTATATTTTCTGGGGGTCTACGCAGTATATTGGGGGTTGTCTGTGCTATATATTGGGGTGGTCTGTGAAGTATATTGGGGTCGCCTGTGCGTTAGATGTTTGGGGGCAGTGTATTATATTTGGGGGAGCTGTGCAGCACGTGTGGCCTGTGTGTAAGATGTGTACAACCCTAGTTTCACCAAAAAATATTTTTTTCCTAGATCTCCTCTGCCATGGCATGCTTTTTGCTACGAAACTGCAGCCATCTCGTCACTCATTGGAGAAGGATGAGAAGCTGCCCCCCAGCCAGAGGGACACATCTGCCACCAAATCCGTCGCTCACTGGATTCTGTCATCTCCGTCTCTGTGTCTCCCACAATCCGTGTGTCTGTCTGCTGTATATGTGGACCGTCTGCTGCACTGCGTCTGTTCTGCCATTTACTCTAACCTGTTTTTTTTTTGTGTGTCCCAACTCTGACCAGCATGTTCTCCTATGGAACACGAAGTACCTGAAGTGGATTGAAGAAGCCCATGTTTGAGGCCCGCGCCCCCGGCTGGAGCAGTGAAGGGGCATCTGACAGGTGACAAGCTGCTCCTGTTTGCACCGCTACTTCAGCATTGTGTACGGTGATCACCGCGAGGTCAGAGGTCGGCAACCATAGGCCGTCCACATGCTGTGAATTACATCTCCCATCATGCTGGCAAATCATAATGAGAGGTGTAGTCCAAAACATCTGGAATACCAAATGTGTATGAATGAAAAGCATGGTGTGTGTGACTGGTCAGTAACAAGGGTTGGAGCCTTGACGTGGCGTTACTGCTCACATGTGTGTCCATGTGCCAATTCAACCAATGTGAGTGACTGTAATACTGATGAGGTAACTAAATACTGTGACGATGGAGAATTAAACGACTGTATCTCCTACACACTGCTTACACCGTGACTGTATCTCCTACACACCGCTTACAGCGTAGCAAAAGACAAAGAGGGAGCAGTGGCCAAAAGCAGAACAGCACAAGGAGTGGTGACCAGCTTATATTCTCAGGGTCACTACGGCCAGCATCACCCGATTGACACAATCGCTACTAATTTGGACATAGTGGGATCGCAAAGGGGGGGAGGGGGTGGTTCACATTCACAGGCTACTGCCTGTGCCTGCTTGGCTGACCGCAACTTTGAAGATTACTTAAATAAAAACAGGAGTCATCTTATTCCACAACTGTATTTTATTAATAGATATTGTATTGATTAATATTTAAATCATAAATAATATTGTTTTCAACAGGACACGTACAATACATCACAATGTCATAAGTATTAGCTAAAAATACACCCTTTCACCATGTGTTGTTGTGCTCTGGGGGGGGGGGGGTTAAAAAAAATTTGTTTCATTTATTCTTTTCCTTTAAAATACTGTTAGCAATCAGGTGATTTGTATACTGTTAATACGTTAAGATATTAACAGTTCTGTTGTATTCAGATGACACCAAATAATGACAGCTTGGCTGGCACAATTTGATATGTCCATATTTGTTTAAAAATTAGATTAGTAGATTAAATTATATAAAAAAAATAATAGTACCAAATTATTTTTTTACAGTTTTTAACTATAACTCATATAGAAACAAAAACAAGGAAAAGGTTACTCGGCAACCGTTCAACACAATGGGGAGTCCTGTTTTCCAACTGTTCTAAAAAGCAGATTCTCAAATTCGATGGACTGTGTTCACAATTGTACAACAGGTGTCAAACATTTCCCGTTTGCATCCAACAACAGTCTGTGTGGCATCATCCTACAAGCGGATGTTTAAAATACGCTTCTTTCAGCCCGGTCATGGAACACCTCTAGTGGCCACTCATCAGATGGTCACTATAGGTGCTTCCTAGTGCAGTGTTGCACAACGTGGAGGGCATGATTGCATGCTAGGGTGTGGAAAGGCGGGATCCAGGGGGCCCAAGTAAATTCTTGCCCAGGGTCCAATCAATATTAAAGATGGCCCTGAGTGTATGACATGTGCTGGGCTACATACTACAGTGTATGACATGTGCTAGGCTACATACTTATTATTAGATTAGTATATTGTGATAACTAGGGTATAGTATTAATCTTTTTATATATGACCATTTAAGATGTATCCCTTCTTCAAAGTAGTCACCTGGAGGACACTGGTTGTCTCTGTTGAGCAAAAATGTAAAAAATTTGAGGTTAGTTTACAAACCTACAACAATATTAGAGAGACATTGACAATTACTATAGTATCACAAAATTTAAAAAAAAATTAAATTTTTGTTTGCTAAATGGGAATCCAAGTGAAAGTATCTTACATGGAGCTCTTCCTTAGTCTTCCTCCTCCGTCGCAGGACACAGCGTTAGCCTCAGTCGATCCAACAAAGAAAAAGGTAAGATTGTTAGCTTGAATAGTTACCCGTTGAAGACTGAAAGTGCACGTAAGGTAGTCTAAACTCTACCGTTTTGTTCTTAGACAAGTATCTTACATGGAGCTCTTCCTTAGTCTTCCTCCTCAGTCGCAGGACACAGCGTTAGCCTCAGTCGATCCAACAAAGAAAAAGGTAAGATTGTTAGCTTGAATAGTTACCCGTTGAAGACTGAAAGTGCACGTAAGGTAGTCTAAACTCTACCGCTTTGTTCTTAGACAAGTATCTTACATGGAGCTCTTCCTTAGTCTTCCTCCTCAGTCGCAGGACACAGCGTTAGCCTCAGTCGATCCAACAAAGAAAAAGGTAAGATTGTTAGCTTGAATAGTTACCTGTTGAAGACTGAAAGTGCACGTAAGGTAGTCTAAACTCTACCGTTTTGTTCTTAGACAAGTATCTTACATGGAGCTCTTCCTTAGTCTTCCTCCTCCTCCGTCGCAGGACACAGCGTTAGCCTCAGTCGATCCAACAAAGAAAAAGGTAAGATTGTTAGCTTGAATAGTTACCCGTTGAAGACTGAAAGTGCACGTAAGGTAGTCTAAACTCTACCGCTTTGTTCTTAGACAAGTATCTTACATGGAGCTCTTCCTTAGTCTTCCTCCTCAGTCGCAGGACACAGCGTTAGCCTCAGTCGATCCAACAAAGAAAAAGGTAAGATTGTTAGCTTGAATAGTTACCTGTTGAAGACTGAAAGTGCACGTAAGGTAGTCTAAACTCTACCGATTTGTTTTTAGAAAATGATCTGGAGCTCTTCATTAGTCTTCCTCCTCCGTCGCAGGACACAGCAGTTGTGCAATCAGCATGCTAAAAGATAATGTTAGAGAGAAAATTTTTCCAAATGAGAAAATGACAAACCTCAATTAACTGTAATTATTAGATTGATCAGATATTTCAAGGGAAGGAGTTTATTGCTATATATATTTATGAGAACAAGTAAAGGGTCATACCTAGATGTTATTATGTCTGTATGTCTTGTGGATTATTTTAAGAATAAATTTACAGTTGGATGTTATTATATGTGCACATTTTGTATGAATGTAATTATCTAGATTAACCATTTGGAGATAGTTAGATATACCGGACCTTTGTACTGTAGTAGGGCACATGCTATTTCCATTCTTGCATCCCTTATATGTTCCTCCGTGGTCTTGACTTCCCAGATGGTCCTTGTTTGTAGGAATTCCTTGGCGAACTTCAAAAAAATAAAAATAAAATTTTTTAAAAACATTTCTGATTTTGAACGACAGTGACATGATTCTTTGCATAGAATTTAAGTTGGTTATAAATAAATTTACCAGCAGAACTAAAACGCCACAGCTACTCGAATCTTGCTGGTTGTTGTGATACTGGATCCAGGTCTTCCACTCTGCGGCTTGTTCTTCTGGCTTGTACTTGCTCAAGAATAGACTGTCAATCAAGCATAAAACATTTTTTTTGATAATGGCTTTAAATGTATACTACAACATACATGTTTTGCCTAGTCTCTTGGACAGCGTTAAGTCTTAATGGAAACAACCGTACTTCCAGTTCTTCTGAATTTTGTCAAGATAGCAGGTTTCGTTACCCTGGGGATCCATCACCACAAGCACTTTCTCGGACATGATCACCACCTAATAAAAATAATAAGAGCTAAGTAGAGTGAAGATATTACAAACATATCTATTTAAATAAAAAAAAAAACAATTAAAGCACTGAATTCAATAACAACCCAAATACACATTATTAGGGCATCCATGGAAAACATTTAACGAAATTCGTTCAATGATATTTTATAGACTAAGAACAATGTGGATAATGGCTTTATTTAAGACAATGAAAGTTATACCTACTTGTAGCTGTAATAGAGTATAAATAAAATTTATACATGGTAGCATTGAGATTGTACTTCTACATATTGAAATATACACCGTAATTACATTAAACTTTAATACATGATTAAATAAGTAGAACATAAACAATGATTTGACCAATATATACCATCAAAATCCAGTGGGCTCCAACATTAATAGGGCATATCCATATATCTTCATCTGGAAACTTGACCTGAAAGAAGGTTAGGAAACATTGCCTTATCAAATGTATGTATAAATCATAAACTTAATTTTAAAAAAAAGGATTTTTATTATAGAATTATATATTATAAATACAAATTTAAACAGTAACCAACCTTTCCAAGTGTTTCTATTTTTCCGTAAAACAACACCGAGGACAAAACAGCATCAAACTGGCGCACAGGTTCCTATTGAAATGCAATAAAAGTTAGCAAGTAATCTAACTAAAGCAAAGGACATAAAAAATGAAGTAATGTACGTAACACTTGCCTCATGCTTCGCTATCAGATGATGGATATAGGCGTCAATAACCTGCATCATACAATATAAAATCGATTACACATATACACATCAGTTAATCATACTTGTCAATATTATGTATTTTTTTTACCTCGTCCACCAGCCAGTTATTGCCATGTAGTGTACAAAAGGATGAACTATACAGCTTGTATGGTCCAACAACTGCTTGCACAGAGCCGTCGTCTTCAGCTTTCCACAGCATATGAACTAAAATAGAAAAAAAAAAATAATTTGAAACTCCTGGTCGGTAATAGCAATCTGGGACCAATACCTAATACTGGTTGAGTCTGCCCAATCCTAAAATTTACTTAAGGTTAAGAAATCTAAAATTTTGAGTTCAGTCCTACAAATATTAACCACCTACCATGAATTTTACTTAATCACTGTAAATAAAAACTTTTGTAGTGCTGCTGTTATGCAAAGGGTGAAAAACTCAACCAGTATTGGGTCAAATAAAAAAAACAGAACATGTATTGTTCAAATTCATACTGATTTTATTTAATGTAATGCCAAACGGTGGCAAATACTGAAAGCCTAAATATTAAAGGGCAGAAATAGCTAAAGAGTTAAAGGCCAAACCAACAGGGCACGGCCAAACAGAAGACCAACGTGGTCAAACAAACTTTTTTACAACCAGTATATGCTACCTCGTTCTTCTATGCTGGGTTCCACATTGATTGATACTGAGGGCTTTAAAATAAATGTCAAAATCAATATTCATTGCTTACTGTTAACATATTATAATTTCAATTGCACATAGTAGAATATTACAATTGCCACGTAATTTACTGTGGATGGTACCAGTACATGTCAGACACTCCCAACTCGTTACTTTAAATGACATGTTCCGGCCGATTATTATTGTGTCTCTGATCTCGTGAATACGTGACCTGTTGTATCCCTTGTTCCCTGTTCCACTCACTGGTTACCTTCACTCCTGTATTGGTTAAGTAAGATTTCGCCTACACTTATGACATTAATACATAATGTGTAAAGTACCTTTATTCTTAATCCCCTTTTCAATTGTACACATAAAATATCTATGAAAATCAGATGTATTATAGATACATATGTAACTATGAACTTATTTGTCTGTACCAATTTCAACTCAATGTTGACATACCTGTAAAGTGCTTTCCTTGTCTGTTCCTATCCAGTTGATGACAGAGGTCCGTTGTGGTCCTGGGGACAGGTGGGTGCTGTCTTCCTGAGCCATGGTCACATCTTTTTCCGACTTCTTGACTGTGATCCTCTCACTTCTTCTGAATGGCTTTATGTGGTCAACGTTGATCTTCTTCTTTAACGTAACGCCATTGGAATTCGCAAGTTTCACCACCTTGCCGCACAGCTCCTTGATAACATAAGGACCAGAGAAATCAGGCTCCATCTGTCCACCTTTCCTACCACTCTTTCTCATATTATATAGGAGGACCTCATTGCCGATACTATACACCACATCTTTGTATTTCTTCAGCACTTTCTTGGCATGCTTCGTCTTCTGTATTTCCTGGGCTTTATCAATGTGTTCCTTGGTGCTTTCCTTGATCTTCTCCATCGATGATGTCTTTTCCTCAACGAAGGCAGTGTACGTTTTCTCATCCGGAAGAATGATGCTCGAAAGCTGTGTAGAATATACAAAATAAAAGGCAAAAATTTATTTTAAATTACATTGTCTATATAAAACTTTGTCCATATGTATATAATATTAAAGTTACTTTACAAATTCACCATAAAAAAAAAAAAAAAAAAAAAAAAAAAATTCACCGGAAGTTCAACTGGAACCTCGGAGGGGAATACAGCCTCTCTCCCGTACATCAAACGAAATGGCGAGTACTTGGTGGTGGTTTGGACCTTCGATCTGATGGAGAATAAGGTAGCGTCCAAAAACACGTCCCAGTTGTTCTGCTTCTCATTTACCAGCTTCGTCAGGGCTCTAAAAAGAATGGCATAACAAAAAACATTACCTTTGATATTGTAATTAACGAACGATTGCCAGATAATATCAGATTACTATACAATAATTTGCCAAGCATCTGGTACAATAGGACATATGAAATTGTGTTGGACGGTGATTTAAAAAAAATAAAATAAATTCTTATAGTGAAAATACAATGCTTCTTTGAAAAAAAATAAGTGATTCTTTCTAACTTTTAAATAGTTCAAAATTAATTTTGAAGGAGTTGGGGCATTAAAACAGTAAGAGATGGCCTAGGTTTAGGAAAAGGAAATAATAAAATGAACTATTTCAAATGTGCCAGAATGGATCTATTAAATTTATTTTTTATATTTTAAGAGCAATTATGTTCTTAATATGTGATTGACCGAGAGCATACTACTTATTTTGAACACTTGCCTTTTGATATTATGATTGGTCTTTTCATCCAATCCGTTCGTCTGTGGGTGGTACGCCGCTGTCACACTTCTTTCGATACCCAAAATGGAACACAGTTGGCTGTTCAGCTTTAACAAAAAATAAAAAAAAATTTTTTACAGTGCCATTATCATAGCAAACAGCTTACATGTTAACTAACCGATTTAACATACAAGAGCACAGGGGAAATACACATACTTGGTTCACAAACTCTCTACCCTGGTCCGAAAGGATTCTCTTGGGACAACCATGTCGATATACCATGGAGCAGATATGGCGTCCGACCTCCGCAGCAGTCTTTGTTCTCAATGGGAATGCCTCCACCCATTTGGAGAAATAATCCGTAGCCGTCAAGATGTATTGGAAGCCATCAACCGTCTTAGGAAGAGGACCAGTTAGGTCGATCCCGACAAGCTCCCAGACAGCAGATACCTATTGGGAATAGAATATGTTATTTATAATTTTTGGACTTACATTTTGTAACACCAAGGGTATATTTAATTTTAGACAAGATATTTACCTTTATACACTGTAACGGCTGTGGAGCAGCGATTGGTTTTCCAGACTTCTGGCATTGAGGGCATTCCTGGATCTAATGAAAATGGCATGTTATTGGTGTACACCTTTCCTCCTAATACCAAATACGGATTAGAATGGTTTCTTACCCATCTAGTAATATCAACATGCATTCCATGCCAGAAGAATCGCGATCCGATGGCCGATCGTGTTCGGTTGATCCCGGAATGTCCTCCAATGGGCGACGCGTGAAATTCCACGAAGATTCTACAGGCCTCTTCCTCGTTTTTCACAAATCTTCGGTTTTCTAAGAACAACTCTCCATCTTACAAGAAAAATTTAAATATTAGAGCTTTATTTAGTGAAAAATTGTATGTGCACAGATAATCAGAAGGAGTGTCTTTGTAATACTAACCCTTTAAGGCAAATTTTGATGCGGTACGTCGTAGTGCCTGCCTCTGTATCTTCTTAGACTCAGACGGGTACTCTCCAAAGCTGATGAAATTGAAGACTTCCTTGTAGATTTTCTCCATATCTTTAAAAAGAAAACACAATGCTCATTGTCCTTTGGTCAGAAGACCAAAAAAACATAATAACTCTTCCTGCAATCCATCACCTTTTTACATCGGTAAGGGCTCTTTCACACTTGCGTTGTCCGGATCCGGCGTGTACTCTATTTGCCGGAATTACACGCCGGATCCTGAAAAACGCAAGTGAACTGAAAGCATTTGAAGACGGAGCCGTCTTCAAAATGCGTTCAGTGTTACTATGGCACCCAGGACGCTATTAAAGTCCTGGTTGCCATAGTAGTAGTGGGGAGCAGTATAGTTTCAGTCCGTGCGGCTCCCGGGGCGCTCCAGAATGACGTCAGAGCGCCCCATGCGCATGGATGACGTGTACATGCGATCACGTCATTCATGAGCGTGGGGCGCCCTGACGTCACTCTGGAGCGCCCGGGGAGCCGCACGGATGGTAAGTATACTGCTCCCCCGCTCCACTACACTTTACCATGGCTGCCAGGACTTTAGCGTCTTGGTAACCATTCAGAAAAAGCTAAACGTCGGATCCGGCAATGCGCCGAAACGACGTTTAGCTTAAGGCCGGATCCGGATTAATGCCTTTCAATGGGCATTAATTCCGGATCAGGCCTTGCGGCAAGTGTTCATGATTTTTGGCCGGAGCAAAAAGCGCAGCATGCTGCGGTATTTTCTCCGGCCAAAAAACGTTCCGGTCCTGAACTGAAGACATCCTGATGCATCCTGAACGGATTTCTCTCCATTCAGAATGCATTGGGATAAAACTGATCAGGATTCTTCTGGCATAGAGCCCCGAACAACGGAACTCTATGCCGGAATAAAAGAACGCAAGTGTGAAAGAGCCCCAAGTACTAAATAACTATCCTTTTCACTATACTAAAACTGTCTTATAACAAGGAAATTGACCAAACTATACTTTAACCTGGAGTGAATGTTGTAAGATAGGTTTATACTCACTGCTCATGATGAAATCAAAAACTTTTAGACAGATGAATCAACAACAAATCCTTTATTAGAAAAAAAAGAAAATATTTTAAAATCTAACAATGTAAAAAATAATGTATTGTAATAACTCACGGTTTAGACGTATGAAATCCCCAGACAAGGATCAAGGAATTCTGAGCAAATTACATTTGGAGCCTATAACGATTCAATATTATTAGTTGATTGAAAAATTTACTTAACTGTATTGGGAATACTCACCAACACAGAATCTAAACAAACAGGACACTGCTATGGCAAATTACTGAATAAGATACCAAGCCTGTGAATAAAGAATAAAGAAACACGGCACATGTCACAGATGTTTTTATGTACTACATAATATTATTATTCGGCAGTGAAGGAGTCTCTACTATATATATATAAACACACACACACACACACACACACACACACACACCACACCGGTACGCAAACAAGAAACCTTTAACACATTGTACAATACAATCCTTTGTTTAGGAGGATAAACAAACTTTAGCGCTAAAGGACGAGCGTTATCGTCCTGTAGTCGTTCCTTCCCCCCGCGTGTGAGGTCCACCAATCTGCGGCTGTTACTGACAACCGGATCCCTGCTGCATCTCGCAATGCGCATGCGCAGTGTCGGCATCATGTTCATTCCCTGTACTGGCATCAGCACAGGGAACGAACTACGCATGCGCTAGCTCGCGCATCGCGAGATTTCGGCGCTACAGCTCTGTGACGTCAGCCAGCAAGGAGGAGATTCGGAGGACGCGGGGCGGTGCTAGGCTCCTTTACGCTTGACTCCTCTCCGGATACAGGACTCATATCAGGTCATTTGTATATGGATCAAAAAGGTTTTTTTTTTTTCACAGGTGTGTGAAACAATCTCTCTCCTTTTGATAACATGGCCAACCTCTGTACTCACTGTCACTATGAATGCAATGCACTGCAGCGAACGGGCCGGCCGGCGCATGACTGACATCACTTAGTAACGCTCCTGCTCGCTGCCGCTCGCTTCAGTGCATTCATAGTGACAGTGAGTACAGAGGCGGCCATGTTATCAATAGGAGAGAGATTGTTTCACACACTAGTAAAATACTTTACACAAAGCCAGTTATGTGCGCAGTTTAGGACACATGAGGGGACACATAGGGCCATGAGGGGGACCAGCATAAGATGCTATATGTCTTATGCTGGCCCCCCTCATGGCCCTATGTGTCAGAACACATCCCCTATAACAGCATCCTCCACGGATCCACCCCATAACAGCGTCCTCCACAGACCCCCCACATAACAGCGTCCTCCACAGACACCCCACATAACAGCGTCCTCCACAGACACCCCACATAACAGCGTCCTCCACAGACACCCCACATAACAGCGTCCTCCACAGATACCCCACATAACTTTTAGCCAAACCATTTTTTTTTTATAAATCACAGAAAAAAAATGCACCAAACGGATATACCACTGACTATACTGGCTAGTCATAAATGCAGATATTAAAAGCTGAGACTTTCGCCAATATATTCCTGTCAGGAAAATATCGGAGCCCTTCATGCACCACGTCACGGTCACTCAGCATGGCAGAGGGTCCTACCACTGCTCTAACTATGGTGTGAACACGGTCTGAAGGTGATGTAATCCAGTTCACAGCCAGGCTTCCACGCAAACGCCTAGCAGGACAATTAGTGCAATGTGAACAAAGCCAGACTGTAAGCCACATCGCGCCGACATCCTCCACCGTATGCATTTTTTGCTGGGGATAGTAGTTTGCTGCGGTCCACATGCGGTGGGGCTGCTCCCCCAATGTAAAACACGCTACAGTGTTAGGGGTTGAGCAACTCCTCCAGAATTGCCACTACATTTTTTTTTTTACCCAAACATTTTTTTTTATCAAAGACATGTAGAACAATACATTTAGAGAAAAATTTATATATGGATGTCGGTTTTTTTTCAAAATTTTACAACTGAAAGTGAAAAATGTCATTTTTTTTGCAAAGAAATCGTTAAATTTTGATTAATAACAAAAAAAGTAAGAATGTCAGCAGCAATGAAATACCGCAAAATGAAAGCTGTATTTGTGAGAAGAAAAGGAGGTAAAATTCATTTGGGTGGTAAGTTGCATGACTGAGCAATAAACGGTGAAAGTAGTGTAGGTCAGAAGTGTAAAAAGTGGCCTGGTCATTAAGGGGGTTTAAGCTATAGGGGCTGAGGTGGTTAAAAGGGCCGCAATCGCACAAAATTCCCATATCGTGCAGCCCTAATTGGAACATGTTTGCTATACACGCAGCAACACTGATTGACTGGACAAGCTTGCAAATCTTGCAAGACAGCATGCTGGCACATTTGAATGAAAAGTGGCACATATGGTGCTGTACAAGCAGTAACACAAGCTTAAAAATAAGTAAACATTTGCTATATAGACTGCCAAAAACAGTATACATAAATGAGTGGTCTGAAAAGTACATTTTTTGAAGAAAAATAGACTTACTTTGTGTCCTGCTTGAACTTCACTCTTGCTGCAATAAGGAAAACTCGCAGAATATAATTGAGATATTAGAAAAACCTTTCAAATTCAATTAGCAGGCTGGAGACTCTCTGAAACACAGTATGAACCTGTGGTCATAACAAAAATCCAACACCCACAAAGGGATGAATGATAGTCACCCTCTTATATACTTTCCTGCACAGCCAATCAGCAGTCTTCACATGACCCTTTGACCAATGAAGGTTCATGTTATTACATTAGGCCATAAGCTGCCAGCCAATCGGCTTTTCTACAGCTATAACTGCAGTTATGAGGTGATTTAAACATAGTGCAAAATGCACAGGTGTATTTTCCCGCCAAAATTAAAAGTCAAGCAAATCCATGCTCCTTTATGTGCTGATCTGGTAATGCTGGGTAAATAGAAGGTGCAGCTTCTCTGTCACATTGACAACCGCTGTTAATATGAGAATACATCCCCTGTGAAGATACGATGCCTCTTTTAAGTGTGACCGATGCCCCCATCCAAGTCTGCCAACTGTCCCCTATGTAGGTTTTAGCACAGATAAAATACACTGAGGCTACCGTGCAAATCTGCTGCCCTGCTTTGAATACATGATGCATCAGAGGCCTGCTTTAAGTGTCCGATGCCCCCATCCAAGTCTGCCCACTGTCCCCCAATAAAAGATGCCACCTCCAAGTCTGCCAACTGTCCCCTATATAGGTTTACATGATGCATCGGAGGCCCCCTTTAAGTGTCCGATGCCCAATCCAAGTCTGCCCACTGTCCCCCAATAAAAGATGCCACCTCCAAGTCTGCCAACTGTCCCCTATATAGGTTTTAGCACAGATAAAATACATTGAGGCTACCGTGCAAATCTGCTGCCCTGCTTTGAATACATGATGCATCGGAGGCCTGCTTTAAGTGTCCGATGCCCAATCCAAGTCTGCCCACTGTCCCCCAATAAAAGATGCCACCTCCAAGTCTGCCAACTGTCCCCTATATAGGTTTCAGCACAGATAAAATACATTGAGGCTACCGTGCAAATCTGCTGCCCTGCTTTGAATATATGAAGAATTGGAGGCCTGCTTTAAGTGTCCGATGCCCAATCCAAGTCTGCACACTGTCCCCCAATAAAAGATGCCACCTCCAAGTCTGCCAACTGTCCCCTATATAGGTTTTAGCACAGATAAAATACACTGAGGCTACCGTGCAAATCTGCTGCCCTGCTTTGAATACATGATGCATCAGAGGCCTGCTTTAAGTGTCCGATGCCCCCATCCAAGTCTGCCCACTGTCCCCCAATAAAAGATGCCACCTCCAAGTCTGCCAACTGTCCCCTATATAGGTTTACATGATGCATCGGAGGCCCCCTTTAAGTGTCCGATGCCCAATCCAAGTCTGCCCACTGTCCCCCAATAAAAGATGCCACCTCCGAATCTGCCAACTGTCCCCTATATAGGTTTACATGATGCATCGGAGGCCCCCTTTAAGTGTCCGATGCCCAATCCAAGTCTGCCCACTGTCCCCCAATAAAAGATGCCCCCTCCGAGTCTGCCAACTGTGCCCTATATAGGTTTAAGCACAAATAACATACACTGTGCTTACCATGCGAATCTGCTGCCCCTGCGCGTTCACACAGCCCTGCGCTGTGCAAATCTGCTGCCCGCGCGTTCACCGAAAGCAGCTGTTAAGATCAGCTGCCCTGAGACAAGCCCTCCATATAGCCAATAAGATTACAGGATTTAGAACACACCTACCTAAGAAGCCGCACGTACAGACAGGAAGTGACGCGGGCAGCAGATTTGTATGGGCAGCAGATTTGCACAGAACAGCGGCCTAAGCGTGGGGCCTCCCATAGGCTGCAAGGTGACCACCCAGAGTCCGCCCTCCACTGCCCGGTTATCAGGCACCTGTCATGTGGGGCTGAGCTCAGTGACATTACCGGATGTGTCCGTGTGACTGAAACACCCGGGGTGACCACCCAATGTATAATATAATTATAAGTAATCCAAGTCTATAGCTCATTGTGCTGGTAATACCTCATCCCCAGCATTTACTAGTGGGAGCTGTAAAATGATGAGAATCTGCCAAAATAATCTAGTCAAGAACCACCAGCCTCAAAAAATGATGGACGCGCACGCGTCTATTTTCTTTCACGGACACAGGACAAAAGTGGCCTATTTTCATAGACTGTATTTTTCTGGAAATTTCAGGATGGTTGGTAACCCTGGGAGTACCTGGCAAATAATTCAGAATGTGGTCACCTGTACCCTCCAAACATGCATATCTCCCATAGGGACCTAGAAAATCACCAGCCAGGTGTCTTAGTGGTAGGCAATTAAGAGTGCCGTATTTGTGTGAGGGGAGGCGGGGCGTTCACTATTTAAACCCTGCCCTCCTCCCCCCACTTGTCGGTTCGAACGATTTCGAATCGGCTTGTGGGTTGGTGCCAGAGAAGGGCATGCGTCACTGGAGGATCGGGGGATCGGCTGCGTCGAGCTCGTCGCTACGGTGATTAGGTAGGCAGGGTGGCTTGCACACCCGTCTCGCTATGTATAACATGTGGGGCTGCCGAGCGTGCCGCCGGTCCCCAGCTGCGCTGGAGACTGCCCGCACTCCCGATCGCTTCCGGCACCCCGAGACAGGCACCCCGATCCGCTCCAGGCCCTGCGCTAAGCACCCCCGCTCCCACATGCAGCGTCCCCCAGGCAGGCACCCCTCACCTGTGGCTCAGCAGCGACGGGTCACGACGTCCGCTCGCATACCCTGAGCATCGGTCACGCCGGCCGTCGGCTCCACGACGCAGCGTTATATATCACTCACTCCCGTATCAGAACGTTCCGCCGTAGAGGAAAACGCCGTCCGCTCACACAGGGATCTATTCATTAGCTGCAATCAGTAAGCGGAGGTTCAGCTGCAGGATCAGGGGACGGAAGCCGAAACCTATAGGCGATTAATACGCCGCGGCTTTCCCTGTACAAATAGTCGATAGCGGTGGGCACGGGATGCAATGTTCCACATGGCGGAGCGCAAATCCCTCGCAGCCGATCCTGATGCACGTTCTCCTGGTAATTACAATTAGCGAGGCTGTGAAGGTGGACATGCTTATTCATGTCTAGGAATCCGCTGCAGAATAAACTCGTCTTCTTTACTGCGCCAAACTCAGGCAAGACGAGATAAGCAGATACTCAGACATGTGCACTGTATAACAAGTTATGATTTCAATGGTTAATTCTAACCTAGAAGGGAATCACTGGCTTGCTGCGCTCCAGCAGGTCCTGGCTTGAGAGAGGGCGGGGGATGGTCGACACCTACAGGCCCATACTGGTACTGCAGTCTTGGTGCAGGGCTCCTCTGCTCAGGCACAGTGGCTAGGTACTAAGGCAGGAGTAAAAAAAAAAAAAAAAATATTTAAAAAAATTTGGAATATGTTCAAGGATCAAATATAAAGAGGGCTTCAAGGAGGGGGGCTGGCCACGTCACTTTGCGCACGCAGCCGGGCCGCCCATAAGCCCATACGGTCAGTCAGGGGGTTGGTTCGGGCGCAGTCACAATAATCCGGTGGTTAGCTAGGGAGCGGTGGCATGAGTGAAGTGTCGCCCAGCTGGCGTGCGCTCACTCACACGTCTGTCCTTGGTTATTCAGGTCCACAGGTGGTGGGCTAACTTACGATACTGTGGGGTTCGTGGCTGTCATGGCCACCAGGTGAGTCAGGGGTGGTGCATGCGGGGGCCAACCCCCTCTTTTCTCCTGCATAGGCTTTGGGGACAGGGGATGGTGGTCTATTATGTCCAGGCCTCTGGCGCATCTCTTACAGGGTGGCGCCTACAGTCGTGGCCTTTGGTGGGGGGGAAAAGAAAAAAAAAAAAATGAAAAAATTATAATAATGGTATAGATAGGAATGTTGCTTTGCCAGGTCTGTCACGACTACAGACTCCTTATAAAGCCCTGCCACGACTGCAGGCATCAGTCTGTCACGACTACAGACCCGCTCTAAAGCCCTGCCACGACTGCAGGCAACAGTCTGTCACGACTACAGACCCGTTATAAAGCCCTGCCACGACTGCAGGCATCAGTCTGTCACGACTACAGACTCGTTATAAAGTCCTGCCACGACTGCAGGCATCAGTCTGTCACGACTACAGACCCGTTATAAAGCCCTGCCACGACTGCAGGCATCAGTCTGTCACGACTACAGACTCGTTATAAAGTCCTGCCACGACTGCAGGCATCAGTCTGTCACGACTACAGACCCGCTCTAAAGCCCTGCCACGACTGCAGGCACAAATCCGTTACGACTGCAGACTCATTATTAAGACCGGCCACGACTGTAGGCATTAGTCTCATGTCAACAGACTCATGAGGTAATACTACCACGTCTACAGGCGATGGTCCGTTACCGCTACTCTCGATGTAGGGTCCCCTCACGACTATAGGGGCTAGTCGGTCACATCCACAGACTCGGTCGCACTCCCGTTAACTACAGGCACTGGGTGGGCATCTACGGGTAGTTGCGTCACGACTACGCACGTGGGTCAGCCACGGCCTGGGAGGTCAGCCTTCACGGTCACAGGTAGGTCCAGTTAGGCTTCAGTCTCCCAGCGGGTTCCAGTCACAATAACCAGCCCCTAGGTGAGGGGGGGCACTCCCGCACCGGCGCACAATGCCAGGGAGCTGTGCGGCTCCTCACGCGGCACACGGTTCAAACCAGCGGGGGCCGGGGCCCACGGTAAAGGAAGGGCTCCCTCTGATCCGGTGCACATTGCCAGGGAGTGGCGCTGCTCCCCACGCGGTACGAGTGTCCAGCCGGCGGTGGGTCGGCCCTCCCGCACTGATGCATTCTGCCAGGGAGCAGCGTGAGCTCCCCACGCGGCTGGGGGGTAAGGCTCCTCATCTTCAATAAAGTCTGGCACGGGCCGCCGTGCCGTTAGGTAGGCAGGGATCAGGGGAAGGAGTACTAGGCTCGGTCAGGGGGAGCAGATCATAGGCGGTGGCTGGCTTCCTGCTGCCGGCCGTACATTAGGTTCCAAGGGGGTTATTTAGGCACAAGATGTTAGTTAGTCCGTGCAGGTGATCTGCGTTATACCATGCTCTTCATGCTCGTACTCAGAGCTGTGCCCATACGGGAGCTGCTTAAGTGGTTGATAGTGAAAAAAAAAAAAAAGTATGTGTGTATATATATATATATATATATATATATATATATATATATATATATATATATATAAAAAATATATATATATATATATATATATAAAAAAATATATATAATATATACATTTTTGAGTCTCTCATGCATGGCTTCTCCGTGTGAGTTTTACACATATGACTCCGCCATTAGTCCCTCACGCAGAGCTTCTCCGTTTTAGTTTTACACATATGACTCCGCCATTAGAGTCTCTCACGCATGGCTTCTCCGTTTTAGGTTTACACATAGGACTCCGCCATTAGAGTCTCTCACGCATGGCTTCTCCGTTTTAGGTTACACATATGACTCCGCCATCTGAGTCTCAAACGCATGGTTTCTCCGTTTTAGGTTACACATATGACTCCGCCATCTGAGTCTCTCACGCATGGCTTCTCCGTTTTAGTTTTACACATATGACTCCGCCATTAGAGTCCCTCACGCAGAGCTTCTCCATTTTAGTTTTACACATATGACTCCGCCATTAGAGTCTCTCACGCATGGAGATTAAAAAAAAAAAATAAAAATTTCCTCACCAGGCCCAGCTGCGCTGGGACTAGTCTCCCATCTCACCATAGCTAAGAGACTGATGGCCAATTCCTTGGCCAGTAATACTCTGAGGGCTTACAAGACAGCTTGGCACCTGTTTCAGAGATATGAGAACACCTACCCGGCCGCTGGCCGGGGACCTATCACTCACCTATTGGGCTTTGTCAGGGTTTTTGCCACTCTCAATTAAACCTGTCCTATAGCATTGTTAACTATACATGGCAGGTATTCAGCACCATTGGTGCAGGCTACATCCGGACCTACCGTCACTCTTCTCCGCCCACCCGATCAAAGCGGCGTTGAAGGGTTTGCGCAAGATGTCTGTTGTGAAACGACATGGGCGTCAGCCATTTACCGGTAGCTTGTTCAGGCCGTGACAGGCAAACTGCAGGGGCAAACCGTTCGGGCCGCAGGTTAGCGCTCTGGTAGAAACAGCCTTGTACCTGGCTTTCCATGGATTCCTCAGGTCAGGCGAGCTCATGGGCACCAATACGCTGGCTGGGTGCCTGCGGAAAGGTCAGCTCATCCGGCGCGGGTCCATCTATGTCCTCACCTTGGCCTCGTCCAAGACGTCACGGCCGGGGCAACCAGTGGCGGTCAGATACTTTCCCACGGACAGCAGATGGTGTCCGGTGCAGGCCTTGGAGGCTTGGCTGCGTAGTATTTAGTCCAAGCGGCATGTTCTCCCGTACTCGAACTAGTCAATGCCCGGCTAACCACCGCGGCCTTTCTTACGTACTTTCAGGTTAGTTGACAGGTCCAGGGGTCGGTCCTCGCTGGATCACAGGACATTCCTTCCGCATGGGCGCGGCGGCGTCCATGCATAAGGTGCCAGTACATGTCATCAAACGGTTGGGTCGTCGCAGTTCCGTGTGTTCCATACGTAATATCCCGGATCCTTATACGAAATATCATTGGCTTTCGAGTTTTGGTCTGTAGTTTCTGTTATCAAGTTTTCTAACTCCTATGCATGGTTCTTTTGGCCCCTTTAGGCTACCCTTCGATAAGCAGTTCCGGCATAACTCTGCTGCTTCTAGGTTGGGGGGGTGGAGTATAGGCGTAGGTAGGGGACCCTCTCAGCATGAGCCGATCCGAGCACAAGTGGTAGGCAATTAAGAGTGCCGTATTTGTGTGAGGGGAGGCGGGGCGTTCACTATTTAAACCTGGCCCTCCTCCCCCCACTTGTCGGTTCGAACGATTTCAACCCACCCAGGAGCCCTCCCTTCTTTCAGGCCTCATTATTGGGGTAGCCCCCTTTAGGCTACCCTTCGATAAGCAGTTCCGGCATAACTCTGCTGCTTCTAGGTTGGGGGGGTGGAGTATAGGCGTAGGTAGGGGACCCTCTCAGCATGAGCCGATCCGAGCACAATTACTCTATAAGACCCAAGCAGGTTTGTGCGCAGATTATTCACACATCATTGTTTGGTCAGTGATTTCCAACAGTGATTGTGAGTAAAAAAAACAGGAGTGGAGCCTCCACAGACATAAGGTCGGAATGTTCTGCACCTGTTCTGTGTTTAGATCCGCACCTGGTTTTGGCTCATAATCACTAATGGAAATTACTGACCGAACACTGACGTGTGAATGAGGCATTACTGCCCAGCGCAGGACATTTTTTGTTTACAAACTTACACTGCTAGGGAGAGGACCTTTCATGGGTCCAAAGAATATGAACTAAGTAGCAGGCTACATAGAGTGGCGCCCAAGGATCTAAGTGCATTTACTATTATTCCTGGGCGCCGCTCCGTTCGCCCGCTGTGGCCCCCGGTATTTTCAACATTCAGAGCAAGGAGGAGGAGACGCCAGTGTCTCTCCTTCTCCCTGACAGCAGCGCTGTCCAATCGCAGCTCAGAGCCAGGGAGTATTTTTTTCCCCCTTGGCTCTGAGCTTTGTGCTGCGATTGGACAGTGCTGCTGTCGGGGAGAAGGAGAGACACTGGCGTCTCCTCCTTGCTCTGAATGTTGAAAATACGGGGGGCCACAGCGGGTGAACGGAGCGGCGCCCAGGAATAATAGTAAGTGCACTTAGATCCCTGGGCGCCGCTCTATGTAGCCTGCTACTTAGTTCATATTTTTTGGACCCATGAAAGGTCCTCTTTAACTCATTTATACAAGTGTCGGCAGCGGTATCACAGACCCGGCCTCGAAAAAAGGTCATGCGATCCGCGGCAATTAACCCCTCAGATGTGGCACCTGAGGGGTTAATTGCCACGTATTGCATGCCCTGTTATTGAGGCCGGGTCTGTGATACCGCTGCCGACACTTGTATTAATATGTTTTACATTCATTGGTGGCGCATCTTCCCATTGTAGCCTGCTATCTTCCCATTGGGTGCAGTGGCGGCCGCGTCACAGTGGTAAGGGAGGGACTTCCTCCTTCTCCACTGTGCTAGTGAAGAGAACGTGGCGCATGCCATGTTCTTTAACTGATACAGTCCTGTTTAAGACCTCTTGAAAAATGGCAAAAAATCATATTTAGCCTGGCTGGATCTTAACAAGGTTCCAAGTAGAGCTTCAACATGCAACAAGAAGAAATGGGAGTGAGACAAAACATTTTTTGAGCATTCAATTTAATGAAAACAACGAATAAACTGAAACAGGCTGTTTTTCAGCTGATCAAAAGTTTAGGACCACACCTCCCAAAAAAAACTAAACCCCCACCAAAACAGAAATCCAACTTCCAAACATGAAGTCAGTAATGAGTAGCTCCGCCGTTATTGTTTATCACTTAAAAAATTTGTTTCGGCATGCTTGATGCAAGCGTTTCCATGAGGTGAGTGGGAACATTTCTCCAAGTGGTGAAGACGGCCGCACGAAGGCCATCTACTGTCTGGAACCGTTGTCCATTTTTGTAAACTTCCCTTGCCATCCATCCCCAAAGGTTCTCAATTGGATTTAGATCAGGGGAACACGCAGGATGGGCCAAAAGAGTGATGTTATTCTCCTGGAAGAAGTCCCTTGTCCTGCGGGCATTGTGTACTGTAGCGTTGTCCTGTTGAAAAACCCAGTCGTTACCACACAGACGAGGGCCCTCAGTCATGAGGAAAGCTCTCTGCAACATCTGGACATAGCCAGCGGCCGTTTGACGCCCCTGCACTTCCTGAAGCTCCATTGTTCCACTGGAGGAAAAAGCACCCCAGACCATTATGGCGCCCCCTCCACTGTGGCGTGTAGAAAACATCTCAGGTGGGAACCGCTTGTCATGCCAGTTACGTTGGAAACCATCAGGACCATCAAGGTTAAATTTTTTCTCATCAGAGAATAAAACTTTCTTCCACCTTTTGAATGTCCCATGTTTGGTGCTCTCTTGCAAAGTCCAAACGAGCAGTTCTGTGCCGTTCAAGGAGACGAGGTCTTTGAAGAAGTTTTTTGTTTTTGAAGCCCTTCAGTCTCAGATGCCGTCTGATGGTTATGGGGAGCCAGCACCAGTAAGGGCCTTAATTTGGGTCGAGGATTGTCCAGTGTCTTGATGGACAGCCAATTGGATCCTCCGCCTCAGTGCTGATTAAATTTTTTGGGGTCTTCCACTTGACATTTTTGTTCCATAACCCTCAGAAATTCCTTAAGAAATTCCAAATGGCTGTCTTACTGCATCCCACCTCAGCAGCGATTGCGCGATGTGAGAGACCCTGCTTATGCAGTTTTATGGCGCATCTGGAGCCCTGCAATTATGTTTTCAGTTTTACCTGCGGATTTCACCCTTTACCAATGAAGGGCAAGATCTGCGACAAAACAAAACAAAACCGCATGTTATCTGCACCAAAAACTGGAATTAGAAATTGTGGATTTTGATGTGGATATGGTGCAGAAACATACATAAATCTGTGCAAATAGCCGCACTTACGTGCAGGAGGCCATAAAGTCCAACTCCTCATATACGCTACGGTCCCAGCCACCAGAGAGGCTGGCGCTTTTTCCTGTAGTATGTCAGCACGGCACCGCTGCTGGATTGTAGGGTGGTCGTAACCCCTGGATATGAGCAGTGTATAATGTGTTGGGAAAATGAATCCAGCCAGCAAATGAAGCAATATGGACAATCACAATACATTAGTAAGTGCCTTTTATTAACTTTGTCTATATGATAAATGCCATTTCCTGAATTGAGACGACCCTCCTTTAACATCAAGGAGGCACTGGGAAACTGAGGTAGGAGAAATCTGTTAGAATTTCTCACCTGACTGATCATAAGGCCTATTGCACACGACCGTATGGCTTTTTCAGTGTTTTGCGGTCCGTTTTTCACGGATCCGTTGTTCCGTTTTTTGTTTCCGTTGTGTTTCTGTTTCTGTTCCGTTTTTCCGTATGGCATATACAGTATACAGTAATTACATAGATAAAATTGGGCTGGGCATAACATTTTCAATAGATGGTTCAGCAAAAAACGGAAACGGAAGACATACGGATGCATTTCCATATGTGTTTCGTTTTTTTGCGGACCCATTGACTTGAATGGAGCCACGGAACGTGATTTGCGGGCAATAATAGGACATGTTCTATGTTAAAACGGAACGGAAATACGGAAACGGAATGCATACAGAGTACATTCCGTTTTTTTTGCGGAACCATTGAAATGAATGGTTCCGTATACGGACCGTATACGGAATGCAAAAAACGGCCAGTAAACGGGGAAAAAAAACAGCCGTGTGCAGGAGGCCTAAAAGGACGCAATTTCTGCTGGTCCATAGGCTGCATAATTCTGCTTTATTTCAATGTATGATTAAATATTCCTCTCCAAGCTGTAGGGGATGTAGATCAGGAGAGGGGAATCTAATACATATGGTATGGTCTTATCTGTATATTAGAATCTAGTGGATTGATGTGCTCACCACAATTAAGGCTCATGCCCACAAACGTAAGGGCTCCGTGCCCCTGCTGCGGACCACGAATTGCAGTCTGTAATGCACGGGCACCGACCGCGGGGCAGCTGCATGTGGATCGCAGACCCATTCACTTGAATGGGGTCGCACCGCAAAAAAGTGCTTCCGTGGGGCTCCGATCCATGCTTCCGCACCGCATCTCCGGATTTGTGGTCCCATTCAAGTGAATGGGTCCGCATCCGTGATGCGGAATGCAAACGGCTGGTGACCCGTGTATTGTGAAACCGACGTATGCGGTCCGCAGCACGGCACGGAGCCTTTACATTTGTGGGCATGAGCCCTTAGGCTGAGTTCACCTCATTATTTAGCTTTCAGTTCTTCTGATCCATCAGAACAGAAAAGAAAATGTATCAGTTATTTTAAGAATCAGTTTGTGTCACTTCTGTCAGATATCAGTTATTTATAACAGGAGAAAAAGTACTGCATGCAGGATCAGAAGAATGGAAAGTTAAACGGTGATGTGAACTCGCCCTTAGGGTCCATTCACAAGTCCGTATGAATGGGTCCGGATCCGTTCCGCAATTTTGCAGAACGGTGCGGACCCATTCGTTTCTTAATAGGGCCGCATAACGGAAGTGCGGATGTGGACAGCACACAGTGTGCTGTCCGCATCCGCACTTCCGTTCCGCAGCCCAGCAAAAAAATAGAGCATTTCCTATTCTTGTCCGCAGACACGGACAAGAAAAGGCATTTCTATTGGGGTGAGGTTCGGTGTTTTGTGGATCCGCAATTTTCGGACAGCAAAACACTTGCGGACGTCTGAATGGACCCTTAGGCCTCTTGCACACGACCGTATGGCTTTTTCAGTTTTTTGGGGTCTGTGTTTAACAGATCAGTTTTTCCGGGTTTTTGTTTCAGTAGCTTTTCCAATCTGTTTTGCCGTTCCGTTTTTCCGTTTGTGATCCGTTTTTTGTGGAACGGAAATGGAAGCATACAATAATGTTTAAACAATAAGTACATAACAAAATTGAACTGGGCATGAAATTTTCAGTAGATGGTTCTGCAAAAACGGATACGGAAGACATACAGATGCATTCCGTTTTTTTTTGCGGAACCATTGACTTGAATAGAGCCATGGAACGTGATATGCGGGCAATAATAGGACACGTTCTATCTTTGAACTGAAATATGGAAATGGAGTGCATACGGAGTACCTTCCGTTGTTTTTGCGGACCCATTGAAGTGAATGGTTCTGCATACAGACCGCAAAAGGAACACAAAAAAACGGAACGGAAACAGAAAAAAACAACTTTATATATCATCACCATGACGGCCACAAGAAGATTGACCCCTGACCTCTGTAGTTGCAGTAACCGAGAAAGTCTAAAAGGCCCCCCTCCACCATCACCAGTGTTTTCCTGTCCCTACAGATGCCAGGGCAGAGAAAGGTACAGGGAGATGAAGAGGAACATGGAAATACATGTGTGGCTCTCCCGGTGAGGAGAATGGTGCATCGGCACTTATCTTGGAACCGCTGGGATTTGCGGTCCTCCCCTGTTTGCCCGCGGTCTCGTACTAACGCTGGGCAGGGGAGAAGCGGGAGGCCTCGCTCTGGTTAATCTTGGGCCTGCTCCCGGGGTGGCGTCCTCCTCCTGGCCCATCATGGCTCAAGCTGGTTGCGCACCCAGCGCTTTTGTGCTTTTGTATTTAGTCACTTCCTGTGCGTCCAGGAAGTGACGGATGAGGCGGGCGACGCGCGGCAAAGCACTCTGTACAAATACCGATCGGCAGAGTGAGGAGCCGTGTGTTGGACTGATCTGAGGTCTGGTGCACCATGTTAGTCCCGGAACCACCATCGCCCAGAGAGCTCGATGCTCCTACTCAGCCTCCCGTAAGTTCCCTGCGCGGATTACTTTTGTTTAAGCACTCTTTAAGATTCACTACTTAGGGGCCTGCTATTGTGCACTGTGGTGTCCTTCCTCGCAGTTATTTTTTACCCTTCTTAATTTTTTGGTCTGTTCTCGTCTCATAGGTTACCAGAGAGGCTCAGAAGAAACAAAAAAAACAGCCAAAATGCATTTCGTGTTTTAAAAATTTAACGGATGGGTACTCCAAAAATATCTGCAAGTAGTGCATTTCCAATAATGTCCAGGAAGAATGGGTTTCTCTAATGGATTAAAATAGAAATCACAGCAGTTGCGAAGATTCCTTAAATTTTTATTTTGTGATATAGTGAAATGGGGTCACAACGTGTTAACGCATTTTCGGCTACATTAGCCTTCATCAGACACTATGAAAAGAAGAATAACCAATGGTATCATGCACATGTGCAAAATGTTTACATAAATATATACAAAAAATAGTACCATGGACGACAAATAACATAAAGAAAACGGTATACAGATAGTTTATCCAGAGAACCATTAAATTATATAGAACTGCAATTTTGCAACTAGGACGTACCACACTGATTGTAATTATACTTTTCTATATGGGAAGATGTACTGAGAGCAGGATCCCCAGGTAGATGTGATGTACATAGTCAAGAAAAAGACAATCACAGGGTGCCGAGTAAATATGATAAAACTATATGGATCTATGTGATCCCAGCATTGCAGAGACTAAACCTATACTAATTGGGAGGCAGGCATACAGGATGGGTACCAAGTAGGTAATAGATATAATCACATATATTCTTTGCAGTATACATTAAGATATAAACCTTGTAATAATAAAGATATGGCACTCATATACTGGAGGACTGCTCAAAACAAACTATTTATTTATGTTCAACTATTAATAATAAAAGTCATAATATTAAAAGGTCATACATGATGCGCAAATTGTACAGAAATTTAAAAACATGGATAAAACGTCACAAATGACGGTAAGTAAAAAAATCACTTGAGGTGTGAATTTAACTGATTGTCACATAAGTCAGCAGCATATGGGTGCTTGGTGAATTCACCACAAGAAGATCTAATTATCGATAATTCATCGAAGCTCTCGATTAAATAGTCGCCAGATATTCGGTTGATATAATCGTTGATTCTTGGTACTATAGTGCACTTATATGCTTTGCAATTGTTAGTTCGAGTGGTTGAAAGAGCCAAATAGTTCTTATATACAGTTCATAGGCTTATCGAAATTTTGAGTAAATCTGGAGTTTTTAGCTCTAGGTGGCGTCCCACCTATTGTCGAGCTACCTTATTCCCTTACCTCCAACCTCAGAATGCGGCTTGTTTCGTTTGACCGCCGCTCCTTCAGCGTCCCACGTGCTCGAATCCTCACTAGCTCCGATCAAGCTGGGAGTGAACCTCCAGGAAATTAACAGTACAGATTTCTAAGGACGAGTCAGTCACTTAGAAGGTTATTGATGAGGAGGTAAAAATGAAGATATTCTTGCGTACACCAAAGTGGTGGTCCTATGGGGTCCAGTACTGCCAGCGGCCTGCGCCTGCGCGATCATCAACGTCCTGAGGGCAACAGCGGTCAGGTCACGTCACTGGGCTCGGCGCATGCCTGCGCTTGTTTTCGGGTCGCAGACAGGAAGAAGGACGGGGCATTTCTATAAGGTAGACTATGACGTGGGGAGGGGGCAGAACCGTTTGCCGGGGCTGTGGGAGGTTATTTGATGATCAGGAGGCATCCTTGGAATTCAAATTAAGGCGGGCTGGGCACTGCAGGGGGGCGTCACTGGGCTCCGGAGAGTGAAAAAAACGCCCCTCTGGGCTCCTTGGACCCTAATTAGCATAACATAAAAAGCGCTTTTATATCAAAACTACAAAACGAAATAAAGTAAAAAGAAGACTGCTGGAAATAAGGTACTTTAGTCAACATAGCGATGGTGCCAGCTTAAAATGGTAAAAGCAGGTGACAGATTCCCTTTAAGGAATATTCGCAACTGCTGTGATTTCTATTTTAATACGATTGGGGTGGGAATCCTATACACAGCATAGACCCGGTGTGAACAAATTTGTTACATATTTCTCTAATGGATGAGGTCCACTCTATGATTAAGGAGGAAGTTAGAGCTTCTCTATCCCAGAGGTCAGAGTCTGACCTGGGACCCTTGTCTCCAAAAAGACAAAAAATATCACCTGTATCTCTGATTCAGAAGATATGGGTGATGGGACTTTCTCTTCCAGGCTCTGGGAGGAAGAAGACCTCCTGGGAGGAAGAAGACGCTGAAACCTTAGAGGGCAAGAAAACATTCATTTTTTTTCTCTAAGGATATGTTGGACCTCCTTAAAGCAGTAAGAACCACCATGGGGGTAGAAGACATCCAAAAGCCTCACTCAGTTCAGGAGGAAATGTTTGGGGGTCTGAGGTCCAAGAGAGCCAGAGTATTCCCAATTAACGAGAATATACGTGATATGTTCCTAGAAGAATCAGAGCCTGAGAAGAAGGTAGGTATTTCCAGAGAATGCAAAAACCGTCTATTGTTTGATCCGGTTGAGTCTAAATTATTTGATGAAATTCCCAAGATAGACGCGCAGGTCGCCAAAGTAAATATGAAAACCTCGTTGCCCTTTGAGGACGCTTTCCAATTAAGAGATCCCATGGAAAGGAAAGCGGTCGGCCTGTTACGTAAATCTTGGGAAGCATCTATGTTTAACATAAAATCCAACATTGCAGCGAGATCTATGTTTCTCTGGTTGAACGAATTGGAATCCCATTTGAAAAATAAAACCCCAAGAGAAGAGATAATAAATTCTATACCTCTCCTTAGGTCAGCAACAGCGTTTTAAGCAGGCGCTTCGGCCGAATCCATCAGATTTTCAGGTCTTTTTTTTCAAGGATGCAGGTCTTTCCAATGCAGCACAGCGGGCCCTCTGTATGAAATCCTGGTCTGGGGACAAAACATCAAAAATGAAATTATGCTCCCTTCCTTTTTCGGGGAAATACGTCTTTGGGCCGGTCCTAGACACAATCTTGGAGAAGGCTTCGGATAAAAAGAAGGGCTTCCCTGAAGATAGACGTTATAGGAGGAAAGCTCCCTTTCGTTCCTTTCGGGGCCAGGACAGATCCTTTAAAGGGAAGTGAAAGTCAGGCCGTTGGAGTTACCCCAAAGGGGGCAGAGGCAGTGGGTTTCTCCTTAATCACCAGCATAAACCCTCTGAGAAGCAATGACGCCAAAGTGGGGGGGAGATTGAAAGGTTTCTTTGCGGCCTGGGAAAGGGTAACATCAAACCCTTGGGCCCATGAAATAGTCAGTGCGGGCTACAAAATAGAATTTTCTTCAGTTCCCCCAAAAAGATTTTTAGTATCAAATCTGGGATCAGGAAAAGTTCAACGTGCCATTTGGGAAAACATCAAAGTCCTCATACATCTTGGAGTTGTAAGTCAAGTCCCTATCGCAGAACAGGGTCATCCAGCCTCTTTCTAGTAAAAAAGAAAGAGGGCTTGTTCCGGATGATCATAAACTTAAAATTCCTAAACAAATACATAATCTACAGGAAATTCAGAATGGAATCCCTAAGATCCTGTCACCGCCAGTTCTGTGAGAAGGTCTGTTAGACGTTCTTCTCTACCTCTTGCATGACGTTCTTTGTTTTGGTTTGACTTTGTCATCTCCTTGTCACGGAACCATGAACCAGACGTACAACAAGAGATAAGTGAAAATAAGAAGGCTTTATTGAAAATAAAGCTGTCAAGCAAAAGTCCAAACGAATGGTGAAACCGAAGCGGAGTCTTTGAGAGGCCAGAGATCAGGAACCAGAAGGGTAGTCAGACGAAGCCAGGATCAGGAACCAGCAGGGTAGTCAGACGAAGCCAGGATCAGGAACCAGCAGGGTAGTCAGACGAAGCCAGGATCAGGAACCAGAAGCAGCAGCAGTCTTAGAAGCATGTGAACACAGGAGGACCAAGCAAGGAACTGAAGCCACAGACCTCCTATATATATGAGCTAGGCATCCAGCTCCTCCCAGTGGGAAGGAGGAGCCGCAGGGTGGAAGGCTACAAGAAACCCAGAAACCAAGATGGCCGCCAGCACATGTCAAACGAAGGAGAACAGCAAGCGGTAAGACCATGACACTCCTTTCCTTCTCCCAGCTGTCACCTATTTACACTAATTGTCACCCTTTATATTCCCTCCCATACTGCCTCACTTTGCGGTTTATACTTCTTCCTGGATGAGTTGTTCACTGCTGGAGGCTGCTATTGCTGATTCCTCAGATAAGTATTTTTCCTTTATTTGTGTTTCCTTGCTGGCTTGATTCTAGGTGACCCTGACTCTGTCCGTATTAAGTGCAGGGAGCCGGTGGTCGTCTCCCCTCACTATTATAGGGTTTTCAGGTGTCACACAGTATAAGGTACGTGGGCATGTAATCGTCTACCATAAAGACCTTTGCATGGGCATAGCAGTCAGGGTGAGCTCTAGGGGTTTTATAGGGCTCACCCATATGCTCCTTAGTTTGGGATTAAGCCAGTCGGATGTTTATTTATAAGTTCCAGCTTTCTGCAACACCATCTGTGACATTATAAACCGCCATAACCGTCTTAAGCATGGATCCAGTTTCAGCCTTGATTGACCGCATGCAAGGTCTTTCGCTGGAGGTAGCAGATCTCCGTAAAACTGTGTCTCAGTTTCAGGTGACCAGTTCTGCTGGCGTTCATGGTGTTTGTTCCGAGCCTAAGATCTCGCTTCCGGATACGTTCTCCGGGGGTAGTGAGAATTTTGTTCGCTTTAGAGAGGCTTGCAAACTCAATTTTCGCCTACTTCCCCATTGCTCTGGTGATGAGGAGCAGAGGGTGGGGCTCATCATCTCGCTGCTCAGGGATAACGCTCAGTCTTGGGCCTTTTCGCTGCCGGTGGGGGCACGGCCTCTCCGATCGGTGGATTAATTTTTTGTAGCCCTGGGGCAGATATATGATGACCCGGATCGTATTGCTCTGGCTGAATCTAAATTGCGTCTTTTATGCCAGGGTAAACAGTCCGCAGAGATATATTGTTCTGAATTTCGGAGATGGGCAGCTGATACTGGTTGGAATGATGCTGCACTCCGAAGTCAATTTTGCCATGGTCTTTCGGAAAGATTGAAAGATGCATTTGCTTTTCATGAGAGACCAGCCTCGTTAGAATCTGCCATGTCTCTAGCTGTTCGTATTGACAGGCGTCTTAGAGAGAGAGAGGAGATCACTCCTTCCTGTCATATTCAGTCCAAGGACAGTGAGGCTGTCTCATTCAGTGTGCAGGGGTCTCAGTCTCCCTCAATCCCCTCTGAGGAGGAGGCCATGCAGCTGGGTTTGCTTGCCTCTGATAGTAGAGGATTCAGCTCTCAGAGGAGGGTTTGTTTCTGTTGTGGGGGTATAAATCATTTGGCTAATGTTTGCCCCTCTAGGAGATTCATGGAGTTTTCTGAGGGTAATAAAAGAAATACAAAAAGAAAAAAAAACCTCTAAAAACTTTCCATTTGCTACTATTGGCAAGGTTGATGCGGAAATTGAAGGTTTGCCGTTTACTTGTAGTTCCCGTTTTCTCCTACCTGCCAGGGTGGCGCTAGACAGCAAGAACATTGTTTGTGACATTTTTGTAGATAGTGGAGCAGCTGTCAATCTCATTGATAATCAATTTGCAATAACGCATGGTTTCCAGGTATGCACTTTGGAAAGGATATACCTGTTTTTGCTATCGATTCCGCTCCACTTTCTCAAAGATCGTCAAAGGGCATAGTTCACAATATCCGTGTCACGACCATGGTCGTGGTCGCTACTCCTGGACCCGCATGCAGTTGCCTGCGGTTTGGTCTGTTGTCAACCACATGATGAGGGCTTCTGGTATGTTGCCTCACATGTGGTTGCCGCTGGCAACATGTTTGTACTTGGCAGTATAGCAGCCTGAGCTGTTGCTAGGCAGCTTGCTGTCAAGTGCATGCGGTTACACCTGGCATCCTGTCTTTGTAGGTGTGCCTTTTGTTTGTATGGTGTGCACTTTCTATGTCTGGTGTGCACGAGGTTTATGTATGTGTGCACTGTGACTCTTCCCTTCACTTGTGGCTGCCCGTGGCAACGTGTGGTCTTGTGTACATGTAGTGGCAGTGTCTCGGCCTTCTGGCTCTTTCCCAGGACGTCGTTGCCTGCGGTAACAGCTGCAGTGTAATAGTTTATTGTACACTTCCCCTTTAAGTGGCTTTTTCCCTTGCCTGGTGTAGGAAGGGTTAACTCCCTTCTTTGTGTGTGAACACTGGGTGTGTGTCTGTGTGGGTGTGGCCACTTAGGGCTATTTAGCCTCTGCTGGATGCCTGTAGCTGAGGGGTACTTCAGCTATATGCTGGAGTCATCCTCCTGGTATTATACCATCTTCCAGTGAGGTCCACCCTTGTGGTCATAAAACCAATGTATGATGTCAAGTTGATGTGTTATCCTTTCCGTGTTTATTACAGCTTTGGATGTCCTGGTTACCTGTTTGTTTTGTGGTGTGCTGTCTCCTTGGTGTTTGTGTGGACAGCAATACTGGTGCATGGGTTCCAGTCAGCAAGGCTGTGGCAGGTAGGTTTGGAACTAGTGTTGTTCACCTGCCATATCCATATGTCTGTATGTGTTTCCCCTTCCTTGCAGCTTGGCCAGTGAGACTCCTGTTCCTCCTTGTCCTGGAGGAACAGGTCGTCTTACCCAGCTCCTAGTTCAGGGCCACCCTGAGGGCTAATAGGGACCCCAGGTTACAGAGTATGAGCCCTCCTACCATCAGGGTCGGCTCATACAGCTAGGAGTCAGGGTCAGATTAGGGACGCGATAGGAGGTGACCTGCTCCCTAATTCTGTCGTCCTGGTCGAGCAGCGACCAAACATCTTCTGGCATCGCACGGCTGAGGATTTCCCCCATCCTCAGCCGTGACAATCCGTTTGACTGTGGGTAACGCTCATGTTGAGGATATGTCATGTTTCGTCTTAAGCGGATTACCTACTCCTCTAGTGTTGGGGCTACCCTGGCTCACTAAACATAACCCATAATTGGCAAGCAAATAAATGGTTGGAGTGAGTTTTGCAGAGAGAACTGCCTCACGGCATCTCTTTCAGAGGTTTCTACCAAGACTGTGCCATCTTTTCTCTCTGAATTTTCGGATGTGTTTTCCGAGAGTGGTGTCCAGGAGTTGCCCCCGCATCGGGAGTACGACTGCCCTATTAACCACTTCAGCCCCCAGTGCTTAAACACCCTGAAAGACCAGGCCACTTTTTACACTTCTGACCTACACTACTTTCACCGTTTATTGCTCGGTCATGCAACTTACCACCCAAATGAATTTTACCTCCTTTTCTTCTCACTAATAGAGCTTTCATTTGGTGGTATTTCATTGCTGCTGACATTTTTACTTTTTTTGTTATTAATCGAAATTTAACGATTTTTTTGCAAAAAAATGACATTTTTCACTTTCAGTTGTAAAATTTTGCAAAAAAAAACGACATCCATATAGAAATTTTGCTCTAAATTTATAGTTCTACATGTCTTTGATAAAAAAAAAAATGTTTGGGTAAAAAAAAAAATGGTTTGGGTAAAAGTTATAGCGTTTACAAACTATGGTACAAAAATGTGAATTTCCGCTTTTTGAAGCAGCTCTGACTTTCTGAGCACCTGTCATGTTTCCTGAGGTTCTACAATGGCCAGACAGTACAAACACCCCACAAATGACCCCATTTCGGAAAGTACACACCCTAAGGTATTCGCTGATGGGCATAGTGAGTTCATAGAACTTTTTATTTTTTGTCACAAGTTAGCGGAAAATGATGATTTTTTTTTTTTTTTTTTTTTTCTTACAAAGTCTCATATTCCACTAACTTGTGACAAAAAATAAAAAGTTCTATGAACTCACTATGCCCATCAGCGAATACCTTGGGGTCTCTTCTTTCCAAAATGGGGTCACTTGTGGGGTAGTTATACTGCCCTGGCATTCTAGGGGCCCAAATGTGTGGTAAGGAGTTTGAAATCAAATTCTGTAAAAAATGACCTGTGAAATCCGAAAGGTGCTCTTTGGAATATGGGCCCCTTTGCCCACCTAGGCTGCAAAAAAGTGTCACACATCTGGTATCTCCGTACTCAGGAGAAGGCGGGGAATGTGTTTTGGGGTGTCATTTTATATATACCCATGCTGGGTGAGAGAAATATCTTGGCAAAAGAAAACTTTTCCCATTTTTTTATACAAAGTTGTCATTTGACCAAGATATTTATCTCACCCAGCATGGGTATATGTAAAAAGACACCCCAAAACACATTCCTCAACTTCTCCTGAGTACGGGGATACCAGATGTGTGACACTTTTTTGCAGCCTAGGTGGGCAAAGGGGCCCATATTCCAAAGAGCACCTTTCGGATTTCACTCCTCATTTTTTCCTGAATTTGATTTCAAACTCCTTACCACACATTTGGGCCCCTAGAATACCAGGGCAGTATAACTACCCCACAAGTGACCCCATTTTGGAAAGAAGACACCCCAAGGTATTCCGTGAGGGGCATGGCGAGTTCCTAGAATTTTTTATTTTTTGTCACAAGTTAGTGGAAAATGATGATTTTTTTTTTTATTTTTTTTTTCATACAAAGTCTCATATTCCACAAACTTGTGACAAAAAATAAAAAATTCTAGGAACTCGCCATGCCCCTCACGGAATACCTTGGGGTGTCTTCTTTCCAAAATGGGGTCACTTGTGGGGTAGTTATACTGCCCTGGCATTTTCCAGGGGCCCTAATGTGTGGTAAGTAGGTAAATGACCTGTGAAATCCTAAAGGTGCTCTTTGGAATATGGGCCCCTTTGCCCACCTAGGCTGCAAAAAAGTGTCACACATGTGGTATCGCCGTATTCAGGAGAAGTTGGGGAATGTGTTTTGGGGTGTCATTTTACATATACCCATGCTGGGTGAGAGAAATATCTTGGCAAAAGACAACTTTTCCCATTTTTTTTATACAAAGTTGGCATTTGACCAAGATATTTCTCTCACCCAGCATGGGTATATGTAAAATGACACCCCAAAACACATTCCCCAACTTCTCCTGAGTACGGCGATACCAGATGTGTGACACTTTTTTGCAGCCTAGATGCGCAAAGGTGCCCAAATTCCTTTTAGGAGGGCATTTTTAGACATTTGGATACCAGACTTCTTCTCACGCTTTGGGGCCCCTAGAATGCCAGGGCAGTATAAATACCCCACATGTGACCCCATTTTGGAAAGAAGACACCCCAAGGTATTCAATGAGGGGCATGGTGAGTTCATAGAAATTTTTTTTTTTTGGCACAAGTTAGCGGAAATTGATATTTTTAATTTTTTTCTCACAAAGTCTCCCGTTCCGCTAACTTGGGACAAAAATTTCAATCTTTCATGGACTCAATATGCCCCTCACGGAATACCTGGGGGTGTCTTCTTTCCGAAATGGGGTCACATGTGGGGTATTTATACTGCCCTGGCATTCTAGGGGCCCTAAAGCGTGAGAAGAAGTCTGGAATATAAATGTCTAAAAAATTTTACGCATTTGGATTCCGTGAGGGGTATGGTGAGTTCATGTGAGATTTTATTTTTTGACACAAGTTAGTGGAATATGAGACTTTGTAAGAAAAAAAAAAAAAAATTCTCCTAACTTGGGCCAAAAAAATATCTGAATGGAGCCTTACAGAGGGGTGATCAATGACAGGGGGGTGATCAATGACAGGGGGGTTGATCAATGACAGGGGGGTTGATCAATGACAGGGGGGTTGATCAATGACAGGGGGGTTGATCAATGACAGGGGGGTTGATCAGGGAGTCTATATGGGGTGATCACCACAGTCATTGATCACGCCCCTGTAAGGCTTCATTCAGACGTCCGGATGCGTTTTGCGGATCCGATCCATCTATCAGTGGATCCGTAAAAATCATGCGGACGTCTGAATGGAGCTTTACAGGGGGGTAATCAATTACAGGGGGGTAATCAATGACAGGGGGGTGATCAGGGAGTCTATATGGGGTGATCACCACAGTCATTGATCACGCCCCTGTAAGGCTTCATTCAGACGTCCGGATGCGTTTTGCGGATCCGATCCATCTATCAGTGCATCCGTAAAAATCATGCGGACATCTGAATGGAGCTTTACAGGGGGGTAATCAATGACAGGGGGGTGATCAGGGAGTCTATATGGGGTGATCACCACAGTCATTGATCATGCCCCTGTAAGGCTTCATTCAGACGTCCGGATGCGTTTTGCGGATCGGATCCATCTATCAGTGCATCCGTAAAAATCATGCGGACATCTGAATGGAGCTTTACAGGGGGGTGATCAGGGAGTCTATATGGGGTGATCACCACAGTCATTGATCATGCCCCTGTAAGGCTTCATTCAGACGTCCGGATGCGTTTTGCGGATCGGATCCATCTATCAGTGCATCCGTAAAAATCATGCGGACATCTGAATGGAGCTTTACAGGGGGGTGATCAATGACAGGGGGGTGATCAGGGAGTCTATATGGGGTGATCACCACAGTCATTGATCATGCCCCTGTAAGGCTTCATTCAGACGTCCGGATGCGTTTTGCGGATCGGATCCATCTATCAGTGCATCCGTAAAAATCATGCGGACGTCTGAATGGAGCTTTACAGGGGGTTGATCAATGACAGGGGTGTAATCAATGACAGGGGGGGTGATCAGGGAGTCTATATGGGGTGATAACCACAGTCATTGATCACGCCCCTGTAAGGCTTCATTCAGACGTCCGGATGCGTTTTGCGGATCCGATCCATCTATCAGTGGATCCGTAAAAATCATGCGGACATCTGAATGGAGCTTTACAGGGGGGTAATCAATGACAGGGGGGTGATCAATGACAGGGGGGTGATCAGGGAGTCTATATGGGGTGATCAGGGGTGATCAGGGGCTAATAAGGGGTTAATAAGTGACGGGGGGGGGGGTGTAGTGTAGTGTAGTGGTGCTTGGTGGGACTTTACTGAGCTACCTGTGTCCTCTGGTGGTCGATCCAAACAAATGGGACCACCAGAGGACCAGGTAGCAGGTATATTAGACGCTGTTATCAAAACAGCGTCTAATATACCTGTTAGGGGTTAAAAAAAACACATCTCCAGCCTGCCAGCGAACGATCGCCGCTGGCAGGCTGGAGATCAACTCTCTTACCTTCCGTTCCTGTGAGCGCGCGCGCCTGTGTGCGCGCGTTCACAGGAAATCTCGGCCATCGCGAGATGACTCATATATGCGTGACTCTGCGCAGGGCTGCCACCTCCGGAACGCGATCCTGCGTTAGGCGGTCCGGAGGTGGTTAATCTCATCCCAGGCGCCAAACTGCCAAAATCACGTTTATACAATCTCTCCCAAACTGAAAGAGTCGCTATGCGTACTTATATCTCTGAGAGCCTGAGAAAGGGACACATCCGACCCTCGAAGTCACCTGTTGCCGCTGGTTTTTTTTTTTGTTAAGAAAAAAGATGGTTCTTTAAGACCTTGTCTGGATTTCAGGGAGCTGAACCGTATCACGATTCGTGACCCATATCCGCTTCCTCTGATCCCGGACCTGTTTAACCAGATTGTTGGGGCTAAGGTTTTTTCTAAGTTGGATTTAAGAGGGGCATACAACCTAGTCAGGGTCAGGGAAGGGGACGAATGGAAGACGGCCTTCAATACCCCTGAGGGTCATTTCGAGAATTTGGTTATGCCCTTTGGTTTGATGAATGCTCCGGCCGTCTTCCAACATTTTTTGAACAGCATTTTTCATCATTTAATGGGGAAATGTGTACTGGTGTATCTAGATGACATTTAGATTTTTTCTCCTGATTTCAAGACTCATCGAGACCACCTACGTCAGGTCTTGCTGATTCTGCAGGATAATAAATTGTACGCTAAACTGGAAAAATGTGTTTTTTCGGCTCCGGAGATTCAATTTCTTGGTTTTCTTCTCTCCGCTTCTGGTTTTCGCATGGACCCTGAGAAGGTCAGCGCTGTGCTTGATTGGGAGCTTCCTGAGAATCAGAAGGCGCTGATGCGGTTTTTGGGTTTTGCCAATTATTACAGAAATTCATTTAGAATTATTCCTCTGTTGTTAAGCCACTCACTGATATGACTAAAAAGGGGGTAGATTTTTCTTCGTGGTCGGTAGATGCGTTTAAAGCCTTTTCTAGTATCAAAGAGTTTTGCTTCCGCTCCCATTTTGGTACAACCTGATGTCTCTCTACCTTTTATTGTTGAGGTGGACGCTTCTGAGGTGGGTGTGGGTGCGGTCTTATCTCAGGGTCCCTCTCCTGCCAAATGGCGACTGTGTGCCTTTTTCTCAAGGAAACTCTCCTCTGCAGAGAGAAATTACGATGTGGGAGATAGGGAGTTGTTGGCCATCAAATTAGCTTTTGAGGAATGGCGCCATTGGTTAGAGGGAGCCAGACACCCTATTACCGTGTTTACCGACCATAAGAATCTGGCCTACTTGGAATCGGCCAAGCGTCTGAACCCGAGACAGGCCAGATGGTCTTTGTTCTTTTCTAGGTTTAATTTTGTTGTTACGTTCCACCCTGGGGTTAAAAATGTGAAGGCGGATGTCCTGTCACGTTGTTTTCCAGGAGGGGGGAACTTTGAAGACTCGGGTCCCATTTTGGCTGAAGGGGTGGTCGTCTCTGCTCTTTATCCTGATTTGGAGGCAGAGGTTCAGGCAGAGGCTCCTGATCTTTGTCCCCCTGGGAGGTTGTTTGTGCCTCTCGCTTTACGACACAAGGTTTTTAAGGAGCACCACGATACTGTCCTTGCTGGGCACCCGGGGAGTAGAGCCACAGTCGATCCCATTGCTTGGAGATTCTGGTGGCCGACTCTTCGTAAGACGGTTGAGGGTTTTGTGGCAGCCTGCGAGACCAGCGCTTGTGCCAAGGTCCCTCATTCACGGCCATCGGGTTCTCTACTCCCGTTACCCATTCCTTCCCGTCCTTGGACGCATCTGTCCATGGACTTCATTACGGACCTGCCTCGTTCCTCGGGGAAGACTGTGATTCTGGTAGTAGTGGACCGTTTTAGCAAAATGGTGCATTTCATTCCCTTTCCTGGGTTACCCAATGCTAAGACGCTGGCGCAAGCGTTTGTTGATCACATTGTTAAATTGCATGGCATTCCTTCAGACATCGTTTCTGATAGGGGCATGCAATTTGTTTCCAGATTCTGGAAGGCCTTCTGTTCTCGCTTGGGAGTTCGGTTGTCGTTCTCTTCTGCTTTTCACACACAGTCGAATGGTCAGACCGAACGCGTCAATCAGAATCTGGAGACATATCTGCACTGTTTTGTGGCGGAGAATCAGGAGGATTGGTGTTCTTTTTTGTCCCTTGCTGAGTTTGCTTTAAATAACCGTCGCCAGTAGTCCTCTGATAAGTCACCATTTTTTGGTGCACATGGGTTTCATCCGCAGTTTGGGGCATTCTCTGGAGAGGGGTCTTCTGGTTTACCTGATGAGGAGAGATTTTCCTCGTCTTTGTCATTTATTTGGCAAAAGATTCAGGGTAATCTGAAAAGGATGAGTGAGAGATATAAGCGTGTGGCGGATGAGAGACGTGTGCCTGGTCCGGAACTGAATGTGGGTGATCTGGTGTGGTTGTCTACAAAGAATATCAAACTGAAGGTTCCCTCCTGGAAGTTGGGTCCTAAGTTTATTGGGCCTTACAAGATCTTGTCCGCAGGGCCGGCTCTATCATAAGGCAGCTCAAGCGGCTGCTTGAGGGCGCAGAGAAGGGGGGCGGCGCCGGCACCGAAAACAATTAACTTGCTAACTTACATTTAACCCGCTGAGCCTGTGTGCCGAGCAGCCCTATTGGCGCCATGATACTGGCACATGGAGGGGGGAGGAGAGAGGCACTTGATTCTGGCACATTAGGGGGCAGGGGGAGTGGATGGCACTATGATATTGGCACATGGGGGGGCAAGTAATGGACATGAATCATGAGGGACAGATATGTGAAATGATGGGGGGGCAAGAAATGGATATGAATCATGAGGGGCAGAAATGTGAAATGATGGGGGGGCAAGAAATGGATATGAATCATGAGGGGCAGAAATGTGAAATGATAGGGGGGGGAGAAATGGATATGAATCATGAGGGGCAGAAATGTGAAATGATGAGGGGGCAAGAAATGGACATGAATCATGAGGGGCAGAAATGTGAAATGATGGGGGGGGGGCAAGAAATGGACATGAATCATGAGGGGTAGAAATGTGAAATGATGGGGGGGCAAGAAATGGATATGAATCATGAGGGGCAGAAATGTGAAATGGGGGGGCAAGAATTGGATATGAATCATGAGGGGCAGAAATGTGAAATGATGGGGGGGGGGGCAAGAAATGGATATGAATCATGAGGGGCAGAAATGTGAAATGATGGGGGGGGCAAGAAATGGATATGAATCATGAGGGGCAGAAATGTGAAATGATGGGGGGATGCAAGAAATGGACATGAATCATGAGGGGCAGAAATGTGAAATGATGGTGGGGCAAGAAATGGACATGAATCATGAGGGGCAGAAATGTGAAATTATGGGGGGGGCGCCAAAATGTAGATTCGCTTGTGTTGACAAAAATCCTTGCACCGGCCCTGCTTGTCCATCATCAATCCCATTGCCTTTCGCATCAAAGGACAACAAAAAAGTAAACGGATTTTGTTCTCTGGATCCCAGGGGCATCCCTGGATAGTAGATGCCTTCGCCACAACATGGAACTGGAATCTTTTCCCCCGATACCAATAATCTCCAGAGTAATTCATAAGATCCTGGAGGAAAATCCAACCATTATCCTTATAACTCCATTCTGGCCAAAAAGGAGTTGGTTCTCCTCCTTCAAGGGTCTCTCAGCCTCCAGTCCTTGGCCTCTCCCTCTCCGGAAAGACCTTCTACATCAAGGTCCCATCCTTCATCCCAACCAGAATTTCTGAAATTAACTGCTTGGATCTTGAGGCCAAGGTTCTGAGGCATCAGGGTCTTTCAGATAAGGTAATTTCTACTCTTAAGGCGAGTAGAAAGAAGGTAACATCAGCCATATATTTAAAGATCTGGAAGAGGTTCTGTTCTTGGTCGGGAGAATCTTCTCCAAATTTAGCTAGACTAAAGATTCAGCAAATCTTAGACTTTCTCCAGCAGGGTCTAGAATTGGATCTTAGACCATCTACTCTTAAGGTACAAGTGTCAGCTCTGAGTTGCTTCTTTGATACGGACTTGGCAACCCATAGATGGATCAGAAGATTCATGAGAGCGGCAGCAAGACTACGACCTACTCTAAGATCCTGTGTACCTCCTTGGAACCTCAATACCGTTCTAAAAAGCTTAACTATGAGTCCATTTGAGCCAATAGAATACTGCCAGTTAAAATGCCTATTCTTTAAAACAGCCTTTTTGATTGCTATCACATCTGCAAGGCGACTGGGAGAGATTCAAGCAATCTCAATTAGGGAACCTTACTGTCACCGCCAGACATCTGAGAAGCTCTGACAGACGTTCTTCAGAACCTCCTGCTTGAGGTTCTTTTGTTTTGCTTTCCTTTTGTCATCTCATTTCCCTCTCTCAGCTGTCATCTAGTTGCACTGATTGCATCCCTTTAAATCCCCTCCCATACTGCATCACTTTGCGGTTTATACAACTTCCTGGAGTGTGCTGATGCTAGAAGCTGTTACTACTGCATCCACAAGATAAGTCTGTTTCTTTATTTCTGTTTTCCTGTGGGCTTGATCTTAGGTGACCCTGACTCCCTCCGTATTAAGTGCAGGAAGCCGGTGGTCGTGTCCCCTCACTATTATAGGGTGTTCAGGTGTCATACAGTCAAGGAACGAGGGTATGCAAATTTCTACCATTGAGATTTTTGCATAGGCTGAGCAGTAAGGGAGAGAGCTAGCGTTGTTACAGGGCTTACCCTTTTGTTCCTTAGTTTTAGATCAAGTCAGTCGGATCTTCATTTGTGTCTTCTAGTTTTCTGTAACACCATCCGTGACACTTACCGTAAAGTTTTGGAGGATAGGATAGTGCTCAGGTTAGACCCAGGGTTTCTGCCCAAAGTGGTATCCAACTTCCACAGAGACCAAGAGATCATCCTTCCATCCTTTTGCAACAATCTGAAAAATAGTGGAGAGGAGGTCTTTCAATCTTTAGACATCAGACGTACTGTTCTGAGATATTTAGAAGTCACAAAAAGCTTCAGATTATCAGATAGTCTTCTGGTTCAATTTTCAGGAAAGACCAAAGATAGGGGGTTGTCCAAATCTTCTATTGCATTTCTATGCCTCTCAGGGTTTCCCCAGTGCAGCAAAATTGAAAGCCCACTCGAATAGAGCCATGTCCTCCTCTCAAGCCGAGAGAGCTGGGGATTCCTTGGTTGATATTTGCAGGGCCGATACCTGGTCAAATGTACATACCTTTGTAAAGCATTACCGTTTAGATTTTTCTCATTCGGCGGATCTGTCTTTTGGACGTAAGGTCCTTCAGGCAGTTGCCCCCCCCCCCTTAATGTTGTAATTTTGAATATCTCCTTGTGGCCGTCATGGTGATGATATGGAAAATCGGAATTAGACTTACCTAATTATATATTATGTCCTTTAGTTTTTCCTCTACCTTTTTTTCAGTTTGATAATTTTGGAAAACACTGGTGATGGTGGAGGGGAGGGGTGGGGGGCTTTTAACCTTTCTCTGTTCCTGCCCCTACAGAAGTCAGGGGTCAATCTCCTTGTGGCCGTCATGGTGATCTCATGGAAAACGGTAAGTCTAATTCCGATTTTTGTGTGCAAGAGGCCTTAAAGTGGTATTCCAGGATTTTGTTATTTATGGCCAATTCTCAGGATAGGCCGTCAATATCTGACTGTCTGGGATTTGACACCCCACGCCTCTGTGTAGCACTGGTGGTGGGAGTTGGCACTGGAACTACACAGCTTCATCCATGGTGTAGTGGACAGAATATAAGCGGTTTCTAGCTTTAAGATCAGACTTTACTGTGAAACTGGCAGTAAACGGTGAATAAAACTTAGGACAGCAGAAAGCAAAATTCAGCAAAGAATCCTCAGTTAACCCTGTCTTCAGCCACACGCCTGTGTAAGAGCAGTCTCCCTCTCACTCATAGATACTCTCTCAGTATTGCGGACCACATTTGCAGATCCGAAATACATGGTTTCCGTTCCGTGGCCATTCATTTCAATGGGTCCGGAGATGCGGAACGGAACCACGGAACGAAACATTACGGAAGCACTACGGAGTGCTTTCTGAGGTTCCGTTCCGTGCTTCAGCACCGCAAAAAGATAGAGCTTGCTCTAACTTTTTGCGGAACGGAGGGATCGCGGACCTATTCAAGTGAATGGGGCCGCGATCCCCATGCGGCTGCCACACGGCAGGTACCTGTGCTTAGCCCCGCCCCCCCCCCATTCGTCAGCTGTTGCCCCCCCATTAATTTGGCGCCTTGTATTCTAATGAGCAGTATCGTCGCAATGGGGCGGAGACGCAGTCTTCTGCTGTGGGCGTCTCCTTTTTCCTGGGAGGGGGGCGGCGATGAACTGAGGTAGGTGGCTCTAATGAAAGGGAGGGCGGCGATTTCAATTCAGAAGGCGGCACTGGGCAGCAAAACGAGATGGCTGCAGCTGGGCACCCTGCATCATGAGACGTCCCCTTGGACACATTTGTGACGTAAGTGACAGATGATATAAACCTGTTTTATACGATTATAGAGCCACAGGCGCATTTGATAAGGTCACTTTAGGATTCAGTGTATTAGTAGGGACCTCGCCATATGTTTAGGTTATAGGCCTAAATTCTGATGACAGAATCCCTTTAAGGCCTCTTTCACACGAGCGTGACGGATTGGCTCCAGATGCATTCAGGGTGCGTTCAGTGAAACTCGCACCATTTTGCAAGCAAGTTTAGTCAGTTTTATCTGCGATTGCGTTCAGTTGTTCAGTGTTTCCGCGCGGGTGCAAAGCGTTTTGATGCAGTTTTCACGCGCGTGATAAAAAACTGAAGGTTTATAAACAACATCTCTTAGCAACCATCAGTGAAAAATGCATTGCATCCGCACTTGCTTGCAAATGCAATGCGTTTTTCACTGAAGACCCGTTCACTCCTATGGGGCCAGGGCTGCATGAAAAACGCAGAATATAGAACATGCTGCATTTTTCATGCAATGCAGAACAGATGCATGAAAACCAATGCTCATGTACTCAGACACATTGAAATGAATGGGTAAGGATTCAGTGCGGGTGCTATGCGTTCACGTCATGCATTGCACCCGTGCGGAAAACTCGCTCGTGTGAAAGGGTCCTAAGGGGTTAATGAATAATAAACTATACATGGGGTGTCCGTAGCTCTTTAACATGACTGAATGTGTGCATGTGCATATACTTGTGTGTCTGGCTTGTTAATAGTCATCTTGGGGCTGATGATTTACTGAATTTCATTAGAGGTAACCTGTTTTCTACGGTTCCACATTGAGCACACTCAGCAACACAATAAAACCACCTGTTAATTGTGAACTGTCCCCTTGTACTTAGCTGAAATATTATTACACGTTAAAAGCTCCGGGTCAGTTAAATGTGTAACACGTTTGGAGGGTTGGGGATTTAATTATTAGACTGTAAGGCCCCTTTCACACAGGCGAGTATTCCGCGCGGATGCGATGCGTGAGTTGAACGCATTGCACCCGCACTGAATCCCGACCCATTCATTTCTATGTGGCTGTTCACATGAGCGGTGATTTTCACGCATCACTTGTGCGTTGTGTGAAAATCGCAGCATGCTCTATTTTGTGCGTTTTTCACGTAACGCAGGCCCCATAGAAATGAATGGGGTTGCGTGAAAATCGCAAGCAAGTGCGGATGCGGTGAGATTTTCACGCACGGTTGCTAGGAAACGATCGGGATGGAGACCCGATCATTATTATTTTCCCTTATAACATGGTTATAAGGGAAAATAATGGCATTCTGAATACAGAATGCATAGTAAAATAGCGCTGGAGGGGGTTAAAAAAAAAAATTAAACTCACCTTAAACCACTTGCTCGCCCATCCCGCCTTCTCTTCTGTCTCCTTTTTTGCTGTGTGCAGGAAAAGGACCTGTGGTGACGTCACTCCGGTCATCACATGGTCCGTCACATGATCTTTTACCATGGTGATGGATCATGTGATGACCGGAGTGACGTCACCACAGGTCCTTTTCCTGCACACAGCAAAGAAAGAAGACAGAAGAGATGCCGGCTGCGCGATCAAGTGGATTAAGGCGAGTTAAATTATCTTTTTTTTTTTCAACCCCTCCAGCGCTATTTTACTTAGCATTCTGTATTAAGAATGCTATTATTTTCCCTTATAACCATGTTATAAGGGAAAATAATAAAATCTGCAGAACATCTAACCCAAACCCGAACTTCTGTGAAGAAGTTCGGGTTTGGGTACCAAACATGCCGATTTTTCTCACGCGAGTGCAAAACGCATTACAATGTTTTGCACTCACGTGGAAAAATCGTGCATGTTCCTGCAACGCACCCGCACCTTTTCCCGCAACGCCCGTGTGAAAGAGGCCTAAGGCCTCTTTCACACGGGTGAGTTTTCCACCCGGGTACAATGAGTGACGTGAACGCATTGCACCTGCACTGAATCCGGACCCATTAATTTCAATGTGGCTGTGTACATGAGCAATGTTTTTCACGTATCACTTGTGCGTTGCGTGAAAATCGCAGCATATTCTATATTCTGCGTTTGGGTTTCTTAATGCAGTTCTTAAAGCCAAAGCCAGGAGTGGATTCAAAAAGAGTAGTTCCTCCATTTATGAGCCATTCCTGCCTTTGCCTTCAAACACTGCATCAAAAAACCTGAAAGTATAAATCCAGCCATCTAGTCTTGTTGTTCCACTTTTAATTGATTTTAACTACTGAGTGATAACTGTAGCGCAAAGCAATAAAGTGACTTGTATGCACACAATCGTATTTTCATTCCGTGTCGGTTCCGTTCTTTTTGCGGACCGTATACGGAACCATTCATTTCAATGGGTCCGCATTACGGACAAGGATAGTACTGTTCTATGAAGGGCCAGCATGTGCTGTGCATTCCGCAAAATACGGAATGCACACGTATTGCTCGTGTGCAAGAGGCCTTAGGCTACATGCACACGAACGTTGTTTGTTTCCGTGTCAGTTCCGTTTTTTTTGCGGATAAGATGCGGACCCATTCATTTCAATAGGTCCGGAAAAAATGCGGACAGCACATGGTGTGCTTTCCGCATCAGTATGTCCATTCCGTAGCCCTGCAAAACAAATAGAACATGTCCTATTCTTGTCTGTTTTAGGCATTGTTACAATGGATCCGCAAAAAAAACGGATGGCAAACGGATGTCATCCTTTTTTTTATTTGCGGACCGCAAAACACATACGGTCGCGTGCATGTAGCCAGGTTTTTTAATGCAGTTTTTGAAGCCAAAATCAGGTGTAGATCATAACAGGAGAGAAAATGCTAAGGGCAGATACAACTTCTAAATTTTTTTTTAATCCACTCCTGGTTTTGGCTTCAAAAACTGCATAAAAAAAAAACCTGAACGTGGGAAAGAACCCCTAGACCTAATGCCCACAAACGCATGGGCTCCTTGCTGCGGACCTCAAGTTGCAGTCCGCAATACACGGGCACCGACCGCGGGGCAGCCGTATGCGGATCGCGGACCCATTTCCTTGGATAGGGTCCACGATCCGCATCTGACGGTCGACAAATTTTTTGTGGTGCGGAGGCATGGCCAGAAACACCACGGAAGCACTCCGTAGTGCTTCCGTGGGGTTCCGATCCGTGCTTCTGCACAGCATCTCCGGATTTGCAAACCCATTCACTGGTGACCCATTTATCGCGGAACCGCCGTATGCAGTTCGCAGCAGGGGCACGGAGCCCTTACGTTTGTGGGCATGAGCCCTTAGGGTATGGCTACACACAGTTTTCTGGAGGAGGTTTTGAGGCAAATCGGCCTGCAGGATTTTTTTCCAAAGTCAGAAGTGGATTCAAAAGGAATCAGAAATATAAAGGATGGATTTATACTTGTCTTTCCTGGTGGATGCACTTCTGGCTTTGGCTGAAAATCCTGCAGGCAGATCTGCCTCAAAACCTCATCCAAAAACTCTGTATGGCCGTACCCTTATGAGTCTGAATCCCATCTCGGTAAAACCCTGTGAGTAGTAGACATGCTAACACCAGAAACATAGCTAGGGGTTCCGTCAGAGCAGACTTTCAGTTTGCTGACCTAGCTCTGTATATACAGTATGCAACCTGGCCAAAGTAGAGTGGCTTGTGGACACCCATCACCTATGTGGGCTGTGAGATACCCAGTTACAACCCAGCATGTTTCTTGTAGTTAAAGGGGGTCAATATTATTAAGATGCGTACGCCAGTTTTTGGCCAAAAAAAAGTTGCAAAACCCCGTGGACAATATGTAGTTGCACAGGTGTTTTCATGCCATTCTCTCTACTTAGGAGTGGGGTGGCAGGGGCCGGGATAAATTTACTACCATTTACGCCTGAAAACCAGCATAAAAGAGTGAAAACTACTCCATTCAGGGGCTGCAGTAGTATTCCCTCCAGGCACACAGACTGCTGGAGGTGAACCTAATTTATGACAAGGCCTGAGCCTTGTCATAAATTAGCGCTGGCGTAGGAAGCACCTATCAAAGACTGCTGCACATTTACAAAGCTCGACTTTTTTTTTGTAAAAAAAAATAATAAACAGGCGTACTGGCAAAGTCTGTCTTCAATTTGTGCATCATTTATCCTTTCAAAAATCTGGTTTGTCTTTTTTGGTTTAAGTCTGACATCTAGTGGTCGTTTTCTTGTAAGACAGATTCAAATTCACTAAACAGGTCTAAAAAGCATGTGCATGATAATGTGGTACAAGTGCTCGGAATTATGGCTCGCATCTCCATGAAAGTGGGCAAATTGTGGCACAACTCACCACTCAAAGACACAAAAAATAAGGCCATTTTGTTGGAAGAAATTTCTTTGTTGCCAATAGCATTAAATGTATATAGTACCAGCCCTAGTACCAATAGTACCAGATGTAGTACACACAGTCACACCAGCCAGCTGTACCTCACTGACTCACTGTGGCAACAGTACAAGGCGTTTCTCTGGCAGGAGCAATCTTAGGGTAGGATCACACAGAGGTCCAGCTATACTAATCATAAAGATGGCGTAAGCTTATGCAGCCTGTCTAGACCTGCATCGGATTTATCACAGTACTGTAGCTCCGGCTGTGTGATAAATCTGGTGCAGATATAGATATTGACTCTATTCTAATTATTGTTTGGCCTATTTTGAGAATTGCACCGAAATTTTGCAGAAAAATGGTGTATATATAATGTATACCATTGTACACACACATGTTGCAGCGGACTGCTGGGGAGTGCGTGAAGGATGGGAGTGGCAGTTGTAGCTTGACATATCCTGGATTGGGTTGATAGAATACTGGGAGGGGCTGGCAAAGACCCAGCCGTCATGGTCCAAATTGGAATAAATGACAAATTTAGAAGTAGCTCTTAGGATATCATTTGTTTCCGGATCCGTCTGACAAATGCATTGAAATACTGGATCGGTCTCTCCAGTGTCATCCGGAAAAACGGGTCCAGTATTTATTTTATTCACATTTATTCACAGACCGGAAAACCGGATCCGTCAATGCGGCAATTTCATGAGCACTTGGTGCCGGATCCAGCATTAATACATTTCAATGGAAATGAATGCCAGATCGGGCAATCCGGTAAGTGTTCCGGAATTTTTGCCGGAGAAAATACCGCAGCATGCTGCCTTACTTTCTCCGGCCAAATACTGTAAAAGGGACGGAACGGAAGACATCCTGATGCATACTGAACGGATTGCTTTCCGGTATTGAGCCCCTATGACGGAAAAGTTTAACGCTAGTGTGAAAGTACTCTTAATTGTATGTATACTAATGCCAGAAACCTGACAAAAAAAACTGGTGACCTGGAAATAGTAATGAAGTCGTTATTATGGGGGACTACAACTACAGTACCTAGATATAGACTGAGAAACTGAAAGCTGTAGATGTTAAAAAGGAAAGCCTTTTTTCAAAGTTATGAATAGGTGCCGGCTTCTTCATAACTTCAGCGGATTCCCCACCAGTTTTAAATGTAAGGCAGCTCCCTAGCTGTACCTAAATAAATCACCTTCGTGTTCCCAAATTATGTAATAATGCCCAATATTTTCCTTTCAGGATCCTGCAAAAGCTGGGTAACAAAGCATGTGGAGGAGTAATAAATCCTCCTTCTAGCTGCTAAATTTTGCCATAGCTAGTCAGGGCTGTAGTTATAGCTGGTGCTGCCCTAGGCATCAAGTCTGAATACGCCCTATCAGGGCCCAATTTAAAAGCTTAGTGGGGCTAATACAAGTGGGGGGGGGTCAACTCAAAAAAGGTGGGGCTAATATATAGATGTACAAGCAATACCATAGAGGGGCAGTATATTGTACTCCATTCTGGTATTTGGATCTGCAGCAGAACCAAATGCCAAAACTCAGCAGAATATACTCCTACGACAGAACAAAATGCAACAGTGCAGCACAAAATACTGCCCCAGCAGAACCAAATATCACAGCATAGCACAATATACTGCTCCAGTAGAACCAAATACCATAGCACAGCACAAAATACTGGCCCAGCAGAACCAAATACCACAGTTCAGTACAATATACTACGCCAGCAAAACCAAATACCATAGTGCAACACAATATACTTCCCCAGCAGAATCAAATACTACAGTGCAACACAATACGATTCCTCAGCAGAATCAAATACCACAGTGCAACACAATATACTGCCCCAGTAGAACTAAATACCACAGTGCAGCACAAAATACTGTATTTTGCTCTGCACTGTGGTCTGCTGGAGCAGTATATTGTGCTGCACTTTGGTATTTGCTTCTTCTGCAGAACCAAATACCACAATGCAGGACAGACATGATCCCAGCGTAGTACCCCAAAGGGGGCACTACCATTATTACACCTAGCTACTGTCTCTAATGGCTAGAAGAGAATGTCATCTGTGTATTTATTTCCTGGTTCTCTGATACTTTGCCTTGAAGGGGTATTAGCATCTGAGACAATGGGGGCATATTGCCTCTGGGACTCGCACCTACACCGAGAATGGAGAGTGGAAAATGGTGGTTGGAGGACCCTGTGTTTCCCTGTATCCGGCCACCACCAAGCGCTCTCCCCATGATACTGAATGGGAGCGCACCGCACTAGTGCGGCCACCGCTTTCATTCATTTCTATGGGACCAACAGAAATAGCTGAACCAGGGCTCGGCACATGCCCTCCACAACTTTCGGCCCTCTGTTCTCAGTGTAGGTGCGGGTCAAAGTGGTGGGACCTTCACCTATCAGACAATGGGGGCATAGCCTAGCGATATGCCCTGTAAGCAGTGACAGGCCTCATACTTGATAGAGGTGTGGAGGGGATGGATATTTCAGTACACCCCTATTCCACCACAGGTGAGGCCAGCTGGGGTTTAATCACTGGGGATAGACCAGCCCTCAGTGTAGGAGTCCAGGGGAGAGGAAGTGACCCTAGAGAGGGGGAAGCCTTCAGAGGTTCTGTGTGGTCTCAGCCAGGAGGGCTGAGGGGCCATGAGGCTGTGAGAAGCTCTTCCCTGTGTGGGACTGTGCCTGATGAGTGTTGTAACCTGATACCCTGTTTGTAAACTGCGCTCTATAGGCGAGATAGAGACGACACATGTATTAGGTAGATCCCAGATGGGCAGGTGTTTATTTTGGTTTATGTTTGTGCTGGTGCTGAAGTGCCAGAATAAAGCATAATTTGGACTTGAACCCTGTTTTCTGAGAAGGAATCTGTCATCGCCGCCCTGCTTGAGAGAGCGATCCCTTATAGCCCCTATTGTCTGAGGTGGGAAAACCCCTTTAATGATATTTCTATGTAACTATTATGTATTATATGTCATGCACTGTGCCTGTTTGTCCAGCAGGTGCCAGTGTATCTGACAGAGTACCTTTAGATACAGTGAAGCTTGCCATTCCATTCTTCCCCCTTCTGCTTACTAGCAAGGGAGGGGTCGCAGGAAGCTGTAGAGAGGAGTGGAGTTTTAGAGTTCAAAGGGACCAGACATGGCGCAGTGAGGGGGACGTTCTCCCGTCCTGCAGCAGGAGTCTTCCAGAGGAAGTAGACTTGAAAGCACCCCGACTCATTGCAGCTCTTAGACTGAGTATCACGAGGGGCTCAACAGCCAAAGGCATACCCCACTCAGCGGTACCAGAACTGCTAAAAAGTCCAGTAACCAGACAGAAGCCAGAGATTAGCACAGCAGCAAAGAGAGAAAGCAAAGTATTCAAGTTTACCTGCCAGTTTACCCTTGCTTGCCTGCTGGAGCCAAGAGAAAGATCAAGTATTGTTTGGATGACACAAGTTTATTCCAAGATTATTCAAGTAAAAACAGTTAAACTTCACCAAGTCTGGACTCTACTTCACCAACTACAACTCCTTTGTTGCTGCGGAGCCTAACCCCGGGGAGTGACAGTGTCCAGGTAGTAGCACCGTGACACAAACTATTAGGGCCACAACATACTACTTGGCATTCACTTGGCAACACTTAGGACTTGATCGGACCTGGGGGGGCGGCACTCCGCACCAGCAGAAGTAAAATACCACAATGCAGCACAATAAATTTACCTCCCAGAAGCTGCCCCGCTGTGGTCGTCTGTGCCAGCTGCCACGTTCTCTCTTCCTTTAGTGTTCTCTAAGGGCTCTTTCACACTTTCGTTGTTGGGTTCCGGCATAGAGTTCCGTCGTCGGGGCTCTATGCCGGAAGAATCCTGATCAGGATTATCCCCATGCATTCTGAATGGAGAGAAATCCGTTCAGGATGCCTTCAGTTCCGGAACGGAACGTTTTATGGCCGGAGAAAATACTGCAGCATGCTGCGCTTTTTGCCCCGGCCAAAAATCCTGAACACTTGCCGCAAGGCCGGATCCTGAATTAATGCCCATTGAAAGGCATTAATCCGGATCCGGCCTTAAGCTAAACGTCGTTTCGGCGCATTACCGGATCCGACGTTTAGCTTTCTCTGAATGGTTACCATGGCTTCCAGGACGCTAAAGTCCTGGTTGCCATGGTAAACTGTAGTGGGGAGCAGTATACTTACCGTCCGTGCGGCTCCCGGGGTGCTTCAGAGTGACGTCAGGGCGCCCCACGCGCATGGATGACGTGTCGCATGGATCACGTCATCCATGCGCATGGGGCGCTCTGACGTCATTCTGGAGCGCCCCGGGAGCCGCACGGACTGTAAGTATACTGCTCCCCCGCTCCCCACTACTACTATGGCAGCCAGGACTTTAATAGCGTCCTGGGTGCCATAGAAACACTGAACGCATTTTGAAGACGGATCCGTCTTCAAATGCTTTCAGTTCACTTGCGTTGTTACGGATCCGGCGGGCACCTCCGGCAAATAGAGTGCACGACGGATCCGGACAACGCAAGTGTGAAAGAGCCCTTAGATATAGAGGAGGAGACTGAGGAGGTGAGTTGCGGGTCACAGCACCAAGCCAGCTCTACCAAACATATAGCAGAATACAGCACTACATACCTCTTAAATTTAGTGATGTCTCCTCTGATACAGAAATTCCTTTCCCTTATCGTCTCCATTTGGCCCAGGTCGCCACAACAAATTCTTTCAGCCACATCTTATCTCGGCAGAGTTTGCCACACAGACATATTAGATCCTCAATTTTCCATCATCCTCACCCTTCTGGTGCCCCAACATTATCATCCTGCTGCCACCCCAATACTGTGCCTGCTGTTCTCTCCAATGCCCCGAAATCCTTTGCTGCAGAAAAAATTGTGCTCCCAGTAGTAATAACAACCTTATAGTGCCTCCAGCAATAATAATGCCCCTATAGTGGCCTCCAGTAATAATAAGGTCTGTTAAAATGCCTCCAGTAATAATAATACCTCCTCCCTGTATATTGTCCCCAGTGCTCCAGCAATAATATGCCCTGTAAAAATGCCATTATAGTGCCACCAGTATTAACACTGGGGCAGTATAGGGGGTATCACTGAGGGCATTACTGGAGGCACTGGTGACATTTTAATACTGTGGAGTTTTTTTAATACATGGGGCACTACTGGAGGCACTGGGAGCATTTTAATACTGGGTACTCTAGGGGGATTTTTTTGTACAGGGGCATTTTTACTTAGGGGCACTATAGGGAAAATTATTAAGTCCCCAGTGCTTCTAATAATATCCCTTATACTAATCTGAGTATTAACAATTCACCTATAGTGCCCTTAGTAATGCCCCCTATAGTGCTGCTAGTAATGTCCCCCACACAGTGCCCCTCCATTAGTAATGTCCCCCACAGTACCTTCCCAGGAGGTATTTCCCTCACAGTATCTCACCAGTAGGTATGTGCCCCCCAGTACTAATGTCCTCCACAGTGCCTCCCGAGTAGTAATGTCCCCCACAGTGCCTCCCCAGTAGTAATGTTCCCTACAGTACCTCCCCAGTAGTAATGTCTTCCACAATGCCTCTCAATAGTTATGTTCCCCAGTGTCCTTCCAGTAGTTATGTTGCCCAGTGTCCTCCCAGTGGTAATGTTTCCCCATAGTGCCCCTGCAGCGACCAGGAGTGCACGGGCAATGTGTGAGTGCAGTGGTCTGATGGGTGTAGTAGTTAGTACTCACATTTCTGCAGCTCCCTGGGCCGACGTGCACGACTGGAAGGATAGCAACTGATTTCTTCGGGGCACACTCTGGTGTTGAGGGATCTCCTGCCAGATGTTGGTTGAGGTGCCCTTGATGGTACAGGGTTTTAGCTGCAGGGTAACGGGGGTTCGTGACGCCAGCACACTTGGGTGAAAATGAGGTGTGGAAATAAAGAAGAGTCAGTTCATATGAATAACTGGAACATTTACTGGTAATCAATTGCCTTGAAGTAGAGGTACAGGTTCATTGACATGGAAGAAGTATTTGTAAGCCATACAAAGCACATTTCACTTAGCTGTGGCTGTAATCCTAATAACAGGCTCTTGGTGCGGTATACTTGTAGATTCTGATGATTCTGTTGTAACTTCTGGCTGACTATCCTCCAGGTGTGGAGTATATATCATTAAACTGCTTACTCACAATTTCCATAAGTGTCCACACTGTCCATAGAGGAATGCGGTTCTGCATACAGCTTGTACATCACTGTAGAATGTGAACAGGCACCATAGGCTAACTCCTGTCTCACAATGGTTGCTAGTGGGGTCCATGGGCTGAGGCAACACTCTCACCTCCACTAGTCTCTCCTTATACTCTCTTAACATACTGGATCACGTTTATCCTTCTCTTTAGGGCCTACCCTTGGTCTGCGCAAAACTCAGAATGATAGCTAAATGTCAGCTAACTTCTGGTACAGCAGGTCCAGCCCTAGCTTTTGTCTTCCACTTCCGTTATCTGTCCCTTTTAGTATAGCTGAGGCGTCTGACTTCTGCATAACAGAAACCGGACGGATCCATTATGCAGTCCATAGACTTCTATTATGACGGAATGAATTTAGGAATGCCTCTAAAGGCATTCCGTTATGCATTCCGTCATGGAATTGCGTTATGGTCTGTGGTAACGGAATCCATAACGCAATTTAGTAAATACCACAACACGAACCGAAAACTAATTTCAAAATATGAAATTTGCTCATCCCTACCTCTGAGCTTAGAGTATCACCAGCAGGTTACAACAGATATACAGAGAGACTGAAAGAGTCACAGAAAGGCATAGAAGTGGATGTCCTTTGGCCACATTGATAGCCCACACTGATGACCGCTTCATTGTGAACAATGCCCTGCAGAACCGGATGATGAATGCCACACAACTCCAGGCACATTTAGGGGAGGTGAGAGGCACCCAAGTGTCATGTCAGACCATTCGAAACCGTTTACATCAACGTGGTCTGCATGCTAGACGACCTGGAAGGGTATCTGACCACACCACCAGGCACAGGCGTCATTGTCTTGCATGGCCCAGGGAGCATCTATGCTGGACAAGGGACCAGTGGGCCTCAGTGCTGTTCACTGATGAAAGTCGATTCACGCTGAACAGAAATGATGGCCGCCAATGATGTTGGAGACGTCAAGGAGAGCGCTATGCATCAGCCACTGTTGTCACCAGACAAGCCTTTGGTGGTGGTGGTGGTGTTACAGTGTGGGCAGATTTGTCTAGTAAATACGGATGTTATCTACCTCCTGGAATGCCCCTGTCGGAGGCAGTATATAGGCAGGACAAAGAGATCGCTAAAAACTAGAGTGTCTGAGCACATAGCTAATATTAAAAAAGGTCTTGCAACCCATACAGTATCATTACATTTCAAAGATTTCCATAACAGCGATCCATCCTTGTTAAAGTTTGTGGCCTTTGAGAGGGTCAAGAAACCATGGAGAGGTGGCCATCATACCGCCAAAATGTCACAAACTGAATCAAGGAGGATCTTTGAATTCAATACCATCAACCAATTTGGTCTCAATGCCGAATTTGAATTATTCAGCTTTCTTTGATTGTCTTGGGGGTGTATGTCGGGCGGCAATGGGACATTGGGTGTCAGGCTGTGTACCAGCACCTTAATCTCCCTTTCCCGTCCAATAGCCGCCTATTATACAGGGTGGGCCATTTATATGGATACACCTTAATAAAATGGGAATGGTTGGTGATATTAACTTCCTGTTTGTGGCACATTAGTATATGTGAGGGGGGAAACTTTTCAAGATGCGTGGTGACCATGGTGGCCATTTCGAAGTCGGCCATTTTGAATCCAACTTTTGTTTTTTCAATAGGAAGAGGGTCATGTGACACATCACACTTATTTGGAATTTCACAAGAAAAACAATGGTGTGCTTGGTTTTAACGTAACTTTATTCTTTCATGAGTTATTTACAAGTTTCTGACCACTTATAAAATGTGTTCAATCTGCTGCCCATTGTGTTGGATTGTCAATGCAACCCTCTTCTCCCACTCTTCACACACTGATAGCAACACCGCAGGAGAAATGTTAGCACAGGCTTCCAGTATTCGTAGTTTCAGGTGCTGCACATCTCGTATCTTCACAGCATAGACAATTGACTTCAGATGACCCCAAAGATAAAAGTCAAAGGGGGTCAGATCGGGAGACCTTGGGGGCCATTCAACTGGCCCACGACGACCAATCCACTTTCCAGGAAACGTTCATCTAGGAATGCTCGGACCTGACACCCATTATGTGGTGGTGCACCATCTTGCTGAAAAAACTCAGGGAATGTGCCAGCTTCAGTGCATAAAGAGGGAAACAAATCATCATGTAGCAATTTTGCATATCCAGTGGCCTTGAGGTTTCCATTGATGAAGAATGGCCCACTATCTTTGTACCCAATATACCACACCATACCATCAATTTTTTTGTTCCAACAGTCTTGGAGGGATCTATCCAATGTGGGTTAGTGTCAGACCAATAGCGGTGGTTTTGTTTGTTAACTTCACCATTCACATAAAAGTTTGCCTCATCACTGAACAAAATCTTCTGCGTAAACTGAGGATCCTGTTCCAATTTTTGCCGATCTGGGTCAGCCTCGTTGAGATGCTGCAGTAGCTGGAGTTTGTAAGGGTGCTATTTGTGAGTAGCTTATATCCTAAGAAAGGGATGTTAGACTAATGCCACTCTCCAGTGACATGCGGCGAGTGCTACGCTGTGGGCTCTTGCTGAATGAAGCTAGGACAGCCACTGATGTTTCTTCATTAGAGACAGATTTCATGCGTCCACATTTTGGCAAATCCAACACTGAACCAGTTTCACGAAACTTAGCAAGCAGTTTGCTAACTGTAGCATGGGAGATGAGTGGTCTCGTAGGGTGTCTTGCATTGAAATCTGCTGCAATGACCCGGTTACTATGTTCACCAGACATCAACACAATTTCTATCCGCTCCTCACGTGTTAACCTCGGCGACATGTCAATGGCTTTAAACAAAGAGAAACTTGTAAATAACTCATGAAAGAATAAAGTTACGTTAAAACCAAGCACACCATTGTTTTTCGTGTGAAATTTCCAATAAGTTTGATGTGTCACATGACCCTCTTCCTATTGAAAAAACAAAAGTTGGATTCAAAATGGCCGCCATGGTCACCACCCATCTTGAAAAGTTTCCCCCCTCACATATACTAATGTGCCACAAACAGGAAGTTAATATCACCAACCATTCCCATTTTATTAAGGTGTATCCATATAAATTGCCCACCCTGTACTTTTCACAGTTTATGCACGCGCATGTATTGATATGTGGTGTAACTATCTACAGTCACTCTTATCTTACATGTTTTTATAGGGACCCATCCATTTGCCCTTCTTCATTTAGGAGCATTAATATCACCATTCACAATCACGTAATACTCACAGTCACTTTTCATAGGGTTGTGCTGATTGAATCACCCACATTTTTTCTTTGTAGTATATATTGGAGGCGTGGCGATCTCCATGCAGTCATGCACACCTGACCAGCTAGTCTGTCCTGGAGGCTGGTTTTAAAGTCAGTATAAAACTGAGTCTGTTTATATAGCACCTACCAGTAGCCATTTGGCTCCAGGAGAAGTATATAGTGGGCTCAGCATGCATGTTGGTACTTGCATCCCTGGATCCGATGAAAGCTGTAATGGCACCGGACAGGGTTAAAAGCAGAGTGTGCTTGGCGTGCATGCTGCACCTGAATTCCCTGGACTTTGTGTGGCTGTCATGGCCCATAAGCAGGTAGGAACTAGTGTTAGGGACCACTCCATAGAGGCGACCTTGACGTGGTGAGTGGCTTATTACGCTTTGGCCAAAATGTACACCAATGCCTCATCCAGCATAGAGGCAGGGCAGAATGCTGGTTGCAGAGTACTATTGCATTTGTATTTTGCGTATGTCTGATAAGGCGATAGAAGTATGATTCAGAGATTTAGCTAAGTCACATGCAATAGAATTTATAGTACGAGTATTATATATAGCCAATCCAGGCACTCCTAATATAGAGGGGCCCACACTTGTATATTCTGTACGGCTGAGAAGGGGTAAAGTAGAGTCACAGTCTTCTGATAAAGTCTTGGTAACTGATCTGTGAGTTCTCCTGATAGGGGGTTGACTGGGAAGGGCCAAAGTCAGCATGGATAACGCACAGGGACCTCCAATAACATTAGCAGGAATGTAATTGTAGGTGCTGTTACCACAAGACAAAAACCATCCCTTAGGGAGCATTATGTTATAGATAAAACTGGGAGTCACAATGGTCTTATTACAACTCATGGAATTATCCAGGGAGCTAGCAAGTCTACTATTCTTTTTACAAGTGTCGGCAATATACTCATATACACTATTCTTAGGTAATCCACTTTTTATGTCTCTATTATCACAATATAAAGTCATATCCTGGGAAAAGGTAAAACAAGTTTCTGCTGCAGTCACGTTAATAGTAGTTATTCTAATATTATCCCTGCTATTTCCTAATTTCTGACTCTCCCCACAGAAGTCATACAAGGGAATAAAAGATTGTGTATTGTTAGCCATCGACCAGACTTCAAGGAGGGAATTATCGGGTGTAGGCACAGCAATAACACATGTTTGTATAAGATCCCGTGGTCTCTGTAAGTCTTTAAGGCACAATGAACTAACATTTAGGGCATTTGCCATTCTGCCTATACTATTCTGTTCAAAATAAAAGGGGACGGGAGCCAAGGGATCTTGCTCCTGAGCTCTTTTATATACTGGCCGATTATTTGGTGCACCGCAGAAGAAACTCATCTCCTCTGGGTGATAAATACATGTAGTAATAAGCCAGACTGGCAAGACAACACAAAGATTAATAATTATCAGTAGACAAACAAATCTCCCAGAATATTGTGGTGTCATCATCTTCAGCCCGTGGCAAGGCACTTTTCAGGGAAACTTCTTCTGAGTTCCCCTCTTTGTTCAGGGATTTCACACCTGCTTCACCCTCTTTATCTTTGTCTGTCATCGGAGAAGAAGCCTCAGGGACCCTTTTCACTCTGCTAGCGTGAATCCAGATTGGAGCCTCTTCTGTGAGAATTGCTGTTCTGGTGACTGCTACCACTCGGGTGGGTGGTCCAAACGGGAATTTAGTCTGTTATCGTCCTTTTGCCAGGCGCTGGACTATCACCACGTCTCCTGCTTGGAAAGGATGCGTAGGTTCCTGTGGAGAGAAAGGAGAGACACGAGCAATATCTTGTTCAATTTGATCTAAGATTTCTACAAGTTTCCTCACATATTCTGCCTGTACTACTTCTAGATCCCCTTTTTCTATCACAGGGGCCTTTGGACCCCAAGGGTTGGGGAAGGGTCTTCCCATTAGAACCTCAAATGGTGGGTAACCAGTATTCTTATTAGGCTGCATCCTAATTTCTAAGACATATAATACACCGTGAAACATAAGATTGTACCTTTGATCTAAGAACTGGTATAAAAAAATCTCTCTGAATGAGGTCAGTGGTTGCCTGTGCTCCCCTATGGCCAAGACCATGATACTGTGCAATTAAAATCGGGGCGCTTGCAACTGGGATACATGGCTTCCCCTCTTTGCAGAGAAGACCCGTATTAGGGTTTTGTACTGCACCTACCGACTGCCATTCCATTTTGTCACTACTGGTAGCCAAATCCTGGAGGCTGAGCAATAGATTGTCAGTAAGGGTAATGTCCGGAACTAGGGAAGGCATTTGAACTGTTGCTGCCGTTCTAATAGCAGCCTCCTTTGCTGCCTGATCAGCCAGGGCATTCCCTTTAGCTATGTGTGTTTGGAGACCAGTATGTGCCTTACAATGGATCTTACAATGCAACTTTGCTTGGAAATTGGATGGCGGCCAGGAGATCATGTACTAGGGTGGAATGTGAGATTTGTTTCCCATCTGCAGCTATGAAGCCTCCTCTGCCAGATTACCCCATGATCATGGACAACCCCAAAGGCATACTTGGAATCGGTGTATACATTTACATCATTCCCCTCAAAAATACAACAAGCTCTAGTGAGGGCAATCAGTTCAGCAGCTTGGGCCGACTGAAAAGGTATAGGATTCGATTCCAGTATAACATCAGGGAGCTGAACCACAGCGTATCCTGCATGATAAGTGTTGTCATTAGGGCGGGAACAGGATCCATCCACAAAAACATCAGGTGCTCCTTCAATGGGTGTGGACTGTAAGTCAGGCCTAGGTGAGGTATGTTCATATATAAGTTCAGTACATGCATGGGGAGGAGGCAAATCATCCTGCTCTCCCTTGTAGCCAAGCAGGGCATTCAGTATAGCCATTGGACCGAATGTGGGTGCTGAGTATTCTATATGAAGTTGAGGATTAGATAGCAACCAAACTTCATATCCACTCAGTCTTTGTGCTGACATATGTTGAGTATGTATGTTCCTCAATAGGGCCTGAACATTGTGTGAGGTATGCAGGGTGGTGGGATGACCTAGGGTGATAGGCGTGGCCATCTCAGCGACCATAGCACAGGCTGCCAAACTCCTGAGACACGCAGGCATGCACTGAACCTGTACGGGAACCACTTTTGAGAAAAAAGCAACAGGGCGGAATTTACCTTCATGATCCTGCGCCAGGACTCCTGCCATGGTTTTACAATTGTCCCTGGCAAATAAGTGAAACATTACGCCATAGTCGGGTAGGCCCAAACCAGGACTTGAAACCATTGCACATTTCAAATTACTAAAAGCTTGTAACATGTCATCAGACCTTTTAATGAAGTCAGGCATCTCAGTATTAGTGGCTTGTCTCAGAATATTATCATAGTAGGAACAATCCATTGGTGGCAGTAACCAATCATGCCAAGAAAGGTTAACATGTCTTTCTTGGTTTGTGGGCGGGGCAGACCCAGTACGGAGGTAATTCTGGCATGGCTGATTTTCCTCTCACCTTTACTGAGAACAAAGCCCAAATACTCAACACTTTCCATACACCATTGTAATTTCTTCCTAGAAACTTTGTGACCGTTTTCACATAACCACAGTAATAAACTAACATAGTCTGCCTGGCAAGCCTCCCGAGTAGAACTACATATGAGGAGATCGTCCACATATTGTAGAAGGACAGAACCATGAGGGGCAGTCCAAGGGTGCAGTGTAATTTGGAGGACAATGGAGTAGACTACTGGGGAGTCTACATAACCCTGAGGCATTCTACACCATGTAATGTAAAAGCAAAAAGTGGCCGTGTCTCCTTGTCAACTGGGACAGAAAAAAATGCATTCATCAAATCAATAACAGAGAAAAACTCTGCATGGGCAGGAATAGCTGATAGCAGAGATGGTACGCCTGGAACCACAGGGGCTATAGATATAATAACAATCTTATTAACCCTTTCAGGACCAAGCCATTTTTCACCTTAAGGACCAGGCTATTTTTTGCAAATCTGACCAGTGTCAGTTTATGTGTGAACAACTTTAAAACGCTTTTACTTATCCAGGCCGTTCTGAGATTGTTTTTTCGTCACATATTGTACTTCATGACACTAGTAAAATGGAGTCAAAAAATTTCATTTTTTTTATTAAAAAATACAAAATTTACCAAAAATTTGGAAAAAAATTTAAATTTCCAAGTTTCAATTTCTCTACTTCTATAATACATAGTAATACCTCCAAAAATAGTTATTACTTTACATTCCCCATATGTCTACTTCATGTTTGGATCATTTTGGGAATGACATTTTATTTTTTGGGGACGTTACAAGGCTTAGAAGTTTAGAAGCATTTTTCAGAGAATTTCCAAAACCCATTTTTTAAGGACCAGTTCAGGTCTGAAGTCACTTTGTGAGGCTTACATAATTGAAACCACCCAAAAAAGACCCCATTTTGGAAACTACACCCCTCAAGGTATTCAAAACTGATTTTACAAACTTTGTTAACCATTTATGTGTTCCACAAGAGTTATTTGCAAATGGAGATGAAATTTCAGAATTTCAATTTTTTTGCAAATTTACAATTTTAATCCATTTTTTCCAGTAACAAAGCAAGGGTTAACAGCCAAACAAAACTCATTATTTATGGCTCTGATTCTGTAGTTTACAGAAACACCCCATATGTGGTGGTAAACTGCTGTACGGGCACACGGCAGGGCGCAGAAGGAAAGGAATGCTATACGGTTTTTGGAAGGCAGATTTTGCAGGACTGTTTTTTTTGACACCATGTCCCATTTGAAGCCTCCCTGATGCACCTCTAGAGTAGAAACTCCATAAAAGTGACCCCATCTAAGAAACTACACCCCTCAAGGTATTCAAAACTGATTTTACAAACGTTGTTAACCCTTTAGGTGTTCCACAAGAATTAATGGAAAATAGAGATTCAATTTCAAAATTTCACTTTTTCGGCAGATTTTCCATTTTAATATTTTTTTTCCAGTAACAAAGCAAGGGTTAACATCCAAACAAAACTCATTATTTATGGCCCTGATTCTGTAGTTTACATAAACACCCCATATGTGGTCGTAAACTGCTGTACGGGCACACGGCAGGGCGCAGAAGGAAAGGAATGCCATACGGTTTTTGTAAGGGCTCTTTCACACCTGCGTTATTGTCTTCCGGCATAGAGTTCCGTCGTCGGGGCTCTATGCCGGAAGAATCCTGATCAGGATTATCCTAATGCATTCTGAATGGAGAGTAATCCGTTCAGGATGCATCAGGATGTCTTCAGTTCCGGTACGGAACGTTTGTTGGCCGGAGAAAATACCGCAGCATGCTGCGCTTTTTGCTCCGGCCAAAAATCCGGAACACTTGCCGCAAGGCCGGATCCGGAATTAATGCCCATTGGAAGCATTGATCCGGATCCGGCCTTAAGCTAAACGTCGTTTCGGCGCATTGCCGGAGCCGACATTTAGCTTTTTCAGAGTGGTTACCATGGCTGCCGGGACGCTAAAGTCCTGACAGCCATGGTAAGTGTAGCGGGGAGCGGGGGAGCAGTGTACTTACCGTCCGTGCGGCTCCCCGGGCGCTCCAGAGTGACGTCAGGGCGCCCCAAGCGCATGGATCACGTGATCGCATGGATCACGTCATCCATGCGCATGGGGCGCTCTGACGTCATTCTGGAGCGCCCCGGGAGCCGCACGGACTGTAAGTATACCGCTCCCCCGCTCCCCGCTCCTACTATGGCATTCAGGACTTTAATAGCGTCCTGGGTGCCATAGTAACACTGAAAGCATTTGGAAGACGGTTCCGTCTTCAAATGCTTTCAGTACACTTGCGTTTTTCCGGATCCGGCAGGCACCTCCGGCAACGGAAGTGCATGCCGGATCCCAACAACGCAAGTGTGAAAGAGGCCTAAGGCAGATTTTGCAGGACTGTTTTTTTTGACACCATGTCCCATTTGAAGCCACCCTGATGCACCTCTAGAGTAGAAACTCCATAAAAGTGACCCCATCTAAGAAACTACACCCCTCAAGGTATTCAAAACTGATTTTACAAACGTTGTAAACCCTTTAGGTGTTCCACAACAATTAATGGAAAATAGAGATACAATTTCAAAATTTCACTTTTTCGGCAGATTTTCCATTTCAATATTTTTTTTCCAGTAACAAAGCAAGGGTTAACAACCAAACAAAACTCATTATTTATGGCCCTGATTCTGTAGTTTACAGAAACACCCCATATGTGGTGGTAAACCGCTGTACGGGCACACGGCAGGGCGCAGAAGGAAAGGAATGCCATACGGTTTTTGGAAGGCAGATTTTGCAGGACTGTTTTTTTTACACCATGTCCCATTTGAAGCCCCCCTGATGCACCCCTAGAGTAGAAACTCCATAAAAGTGACCCCATCTAAGAAACTACACCCCTCAAGGTATTCAAAACCGATTTTACAACCGTTGTTAACCCTTTAGGTGTTCCACAAGAATTAATGGAAAATAGAGATACAATTTCAAAATTTCACTTTATCGGCATTTTTTCCATTTTAATATTTTTTTTCCAGTAACAAAGCAAGGGTTAACAGCCAAACAAAACAAATTATTTATGGCCCTGATTCTGTAGTTTACAGAAACACCCCATATGTGGTCGTAAACTGCTGTACGGGCACACGGCAGGGCGCAGAAGGAAAGGAATGCCATACGGTTTTTGTAAGGCAGATTTTGCAGGACTGTTTTTTTTGACACCATGTCCCATTTGAAGCCACCCTGATGCACCTCTAGAGTAGAAACTCCATAAAAGTGACCCCATCTAAGAAACTACACCCCTCAAGGTATTCAAAACTGATTTTACAAACGTTGTTAACCCTTTAGGTGTTCCACAACAATTAATGGAAAATAGAGATACAATTTCAAAATTTCACTTTTTCGGCAGATTTTCCATTTTAATATTTTTTTTCCAGTAACAAAGCAAGGGTTAACAGCCAAACAAAACAAATTATTTATGGCCCTGATTCTGTAGTTTACAGAAACACCCCATATGTGGTTGTAAACTGCTGTACGGGCACACGGCAGGGCACAGAAGGAAAGGTGCGCCATATGGTTTCTGGAAGGCAGATTTTGCTGGATTGTTTTTAGACACCATGTCCCATTTAAAGCCCCCTGATGCACCCCTAGAGTAGAAACTCCAAAAAAGTGGCCACATTTTGGAAACTACGGGATAAGGTGGCAGTTTTGTTGGTACTATTTTAGGATACATATGATTTTTGGTTGCTCTATATTACACTTTTTGTGAGGCAAAGTAACAAAAAATTGAAATTCAGAAATTTCATCTCCATTTGCCATTAACTCTTGTGGAACACTTAAAGGGTTAACAAAGTTTTTAAAATCAGTTTGGAATACCTTGAGGGGTGTAGTTTCCAAAATGGGGTCATTTTTTGGAGTTTATACTCTAGGGGTGCATCGGGGGGGGCTTCAAATGGGACATGGTGTCAAAAAATCAGTCCAGCAAAAACTGCCTTCCAAAAACCATATGGCGCTCCTTTCCTTCTGCGCCCTGCCGTGTGGCCATAGAGCAGTATACGACCACATATGGGGCATTTCTATAAACTACAGAATCAGGGCAATAAATATTGAGTTTTGTTTGGCTGTTAACCCTTGCTTTGTTATGGGAAAAAATGGATTAAAATGGAAAATTTGCCAAAAAATAGCTGTTTTGGCACTGTTTTTATTTTTTATTATTTACAACGTTCATCTGACAGGTTAGATCATGTGCTATTTTTATAGAGCAGGTTCTTACGGACGTGACGATACCTAATATGTATACTTTTTTATTTATTTAGGTTTTACACAATAATATCATTTTTTAAACAAAAAAAAAACATGTTTTAGTGTCTCCATAGTCTGAGAGCCATAGATTTTTCAGTTTTTTGGCGATTGTCTCAGGTTGGGTATCATTTTTGCGGGATGAGATGACGGTTAGATTGGTACTATTTTGGGGTGCATATGACTTTTTGATCGCTTGCTATTACACTTTTTGTGATGTAAGGTAACAAAAAAATAGCTTTTTTGACACCGTTTTTTTTTTTTTTTTTTTTACAGTGTTCATCTGAGGGGTTAGGTCATGTGGTATTTTTATAGATCAGGTTCTTACGGACATGGCAATACCTAATATGTCTACCTTTTTTACATTTATCTAGGTTTTACACCATAATATCATTTTTGAAAAAAAAAAAAATCATGTTTTAGTGTCTCCCTAGTCTGAGACCCATAGTTTTTTATTTTTTGGGCCATTGTCTCATATAGGGGCTCATTTTTTGCGGGATGAGGTGATGGTTTTATTGGTACTTTTTTTGGCGTACATGCGACTTTTTTGATCACTTTTATTACCTTTTTTGGGAAGTAAGGTGGGCAAAATTTCAATTTCCTCATAGTTTTTATTTTTTTATTTTTATGGCGTTCACCGTGCGGGGAAAGTAACATGACCGTTTTATAGATCAGGTCGTTACGGACACGGCGATACCTTATATGTGTAGTGTATTATTATTTTTTTATTCAGTGATAAATGTGTTTTTTTTAAACTTTACTTTTTTCACTTTTTTTCACTTTTTTTTGACCCAGACCCACTTGGTTCTTGAAGATCCAGTGGGTCTGATTTCTGTATAATACAGTACAGTACAATATATATTGTACTGTACTGTATTTTACACTTTGAACAGATCTATGCCTTTTAGCACAGATCTGTTCAGCACCATGGACAGCAGGATACCTGAGACGGTGTCCTGTTGCCATGGGAACCTTCCCCGTCTGCTCAGTACTGGTCAGAACTGCGCAGACGGGGAAGGGTGAGGATGGGGCTGTCGGGGGGCTGTCTGGGGGCTCTCTCCCTCTCCCATCGGGGGGCTGCAAAGGCACAGCAGCCCCCCGATGGGAGAGGGAGGGAGCTCCCTGAGCTGTTAACCTTTTCCATACAGCTGTCCGTACGGACCGCTGTATGGAAAGGGTTAAAAGGCTGACATCGCATCACCGATGTCAGCCGTTTTATACCAGGGTGTCAGCAATGTGCTGACACCCTGGTATAACCACTAGACGCCAAAGATTATTCAAGGGGAGGCGGGCGGGGGATCGCGATCCCGCCTGCCGCACCGCCCGCCTCCCGCACCTTACCACACCCCCCCTGCACACTCGCCCACATAATATCATTCAGGGGTGCAGGGGGGGGGGGAAATCTTTATTTTGGCCATACTAAAGTTTCTGATCCCCGCGGTCAGGGACCGCGGGGATCAGAAACTGCAGAAAGCGCTACAAACCGCAGGTCTGAATTGACCTGCGGTTTGCAGCGATCGCCGATAGGGGGGGTCACAGGACATGGTGACAGTTTATGTCATGACGTGTATACTCATCATGGCGCGCTAAGTAGCAGTGCTCCATGACGAGTATACTCGTCAAAGGTCGGGAAGATTTTCACACTCTCTCCTTCTCTGATCGCTTCCCTGACAGGAATTGGGGCGATCAGAGAAGGAGAAGCACATAGTCCCTCCCTAACCCCCCCTTACCTGCCCCGATGCGCTGCGATTGGTCCCTCTGCAGTATTGGACCAATCACAGCGATCGCGGGCGGGTCAGAGCTCCGATACAGTTCCTGCCGGCTTCTCTGGTTGCCTAGCAACCCCAGCACGCCGGCTTCACTGAACCTTCAGCGCTTCGCTCCCTGCGCTGACAGAGAAAGCCGATCACGTACATGCACGTGGGGATGCGGTGAGGCACCACATTCCCCCACGTACATGTACGTGATGTTGCGTGAAGGGGTTAATATCATCTACTTCAATAGGTTCCTTTGTTCTGGTTCTGGCCAAGCTGCCAGTTCGGTTGATGTACTGCTCCAAATTAATTAAAGGGCTTCTGTCAGCCCACTAAACCTTTTTTTTTGTTTAATAATAATCCCTACACTGCGATCTCTGCATACATAAGTAAAATAATAATTTTCGTTCAGTAGAATTTGATAAAACGCTATTTTTATAATATGTAAATTACCTTGCTACCAGCAAGTAGGGCGGCTACTTGCTGGTAGCAGCCGCATCCTCCGATCCTAATGACGCCCCCTCCGCATTGTGATTGACAGGGCCAGGGAACGGAATCGTTCTCTGCTGGCCCTGCCTGTTTTCATTCAATATCTGGCGCCTGCGCCGCGGCCGTACCTATCTTCAATCTGCGCAGGCGCACTGAGAGGCGGCCACTCACACGGCCGCTCCATCCTCAATGCGCCTGCGCCGATGACGTCACATCTACACCCGGCGCAGGCGCATTGAGGAGTGAGCGGCCGAGTGAGTGGCCGCCTCTCAGTGCGCCTGCGCAGATTGAAGATAGGTACGGCCGCGGCGCAGGCGCCAGATATTGGATGAAAACAGGCAGGGCCAGCAGAGAACGATTCCGTTCCCTGGCCCTGTCAATCACAATGTGGAGGGGGCGTCATTAGGATCGGAGGATGCGGCTGCTACCAGCAAGTAGCCGCCCTACTTGCTGGTAGCAAGGTAATTTACATATTATAAAAATAGCGTTTTATCAAATTCTACTGAACGAAAATTATTATTTTACTTATGTATGCAGAGATCGCAGTGTAGGGATTATTATTAAACAAAAAAAAAAAACGTTTTAGTGGGCTGACAGAAGCCCTTTAATGTTAAAGTATACGTATACTGAGAGATCAATACTGAGACAACACACATCTGGGTTATTGTCACGAGGGTGTCAAGAACCACGCCTGACTCCGCTATACCCGGGGTCAGGAAGTCGCAGCGGTTGGCTGCGCGCTCTATGTAAGATAGGGCTGTTTCCTTATGGTAGCTTTCTGAGTTTGCTTTGCAACACTTTTTGGCTCACTCAGGGATCCGTAGCTCCTTCTCCTCAGCTGTTCCTTGTCCAGCACTCCCAACCTCCTTATATTCCCCTCTTACACTTCTCTGGTTGCCAGATATAGAGCTTCCTGCCTGGACTTCTATTCTGACCCTCTGGAGCTGTGTTGCTGCGTTCTCTGGTAGTTGGTCCAGAACGTTACCCTCCGGATTCCTGTTGGACCTTTGTGGTCTGCTGTGGTTGCCCACCTGGGTGTATGTGTTTGTCTGTATTGTCTGTCCTCTCCCTGGTGTTTCCCTCTTAGTGTCAGTGGTGCGGACTAGCGATCCCACCGGCCCGTTCACTATCTAGGGCTCATTCTAGGGAAAGCCAGGGTTTAGGCACGTGATCGCTGCACGGGTGAGGAACCCGTCTAGGGACGTCAGGGCAGTCAGGTGCCAGCCGCAAGGTGAGTCAGGGGTCACCACCTTTCCCTCTCCCTTGGGCAGGGCTTTCCCTTTTCCCTCCCTGTGTGTGACGCCGGACATTACAGTTATAACAGGATCTCTGGTTTATTTGCGGAATTGTGTAAGGTGGCGTGCATCTTTTCTATTGGCTATAAAGTCTGTATTTTCTGTCACATCGATGACAAGAGGAAGTCCCCCCCTCCCCCCTTGCTGGTGTGTGAAGCCGTTACTTCTTCTTTCTTTGAAGCTGCTTGCTTGAGCTGAACGGAAACCGTCTTGTGACACATGATAAAGCAAAGAGCAAGATTCTTGTTATAGGCATTGGCTGGGTACCTGGCCGCCATTTTAACTACAGTATAGTTCTCAACAAGCAAGTGTCCATTTTGTATCAATAGTCCATAACAGTCCCCCTTTGGAAACTTGATTGTAGACTTTCCCTTACCTAATGAATCCCCTGGCATACCATTCATATCCTCTTCACCCACAGTGGCGACAACCTATCCCTAATGGATAAGTTCCCGGTTAATCGGACTTGTGGTAATACCCTGGGATTCATCTCACCCTATCTCAGCCAGACATCTTAGTGAGGAGGGGGAGCTGTGTTGAGCGATGTTTCCTTCTGTTCTTCCTCATCGTAGAGAAGCATGATAGGGTGTTCATCAGTTTTCTTTATTCTTTTTGAAAAGGCGGGTCACACAAGTAAGAACAAGCTAAATCACTACATATATCACCAATATTATTAGGGCTACCTGCAATATTACTTGGACAATTCCCATGAGCCAACCTCCAATACCTTTAAACCAGTTGTCGGGGTTAAGGAAAGAGAAGGTATCAGACCACCATATCAGCTTTATCAGCTTTATGTGAGTCCAGCCATTTGTCCCTTAGATCCGCCATTTTCTCTCTACCCACCTTAACTTGCAAATTACCCTGCAGGTCTATGTAATGGCAGCACATACCTCCATCTTTAGCTGTAACATAGTCTAGAACTAATGTGTGTTGGTTGGTGGCAATGATTAACTGGTTTTGCACAATGTTCGAGTTATTCATAAGTCTCATCACTTCCCATATTTGATCATCTAGATAATCAGTTGCCACCACCAAATGATCCCACATCTGCACTATCATGGGATATATGAAAAGGATACTAAGAATTTTATTGGGAATGCTCATTTCTACAACATGTGGCTTGCCATTTGGCCTTACGATACAAGGTGTGTTTAGGAATAGCATTTATGTAAATCTCAGAGAGTGGTACTATGAAGCTGGCAGGAGTAAGCCTGGCGATGGTGCACAGTCCTGTGACATTCTTGGATAACCATTTGTACACTTTGTGTCCACAAACTAAGTATATGTCTTCTGAAACTGCCACTGCTGTGCTATTGAATAATTGGGTAATTAATTTGGCTAATTGCATCCCTTTCGCCAGCTCATATCCTTTTAACTGACCTTTGGTGTTGTTAGCTAATATACCTGTGATAAGGTCCTGTACAGTATGGTTGTTACAGGGTAGGTCTTTTCCGTTCACAGCTTCTACACCAATAGACTGCACGTGGCTGTCTGTTTTTGAGTCATTGCAACCTGAGTGTATGTGTGGACTAAATGTCATACCTTTGGTTTGTACCTGGAGACAATAACAGTGTGTCCAGCTAGGAAAACATGTGACATTAGCCCAGTGTCCCTCTTGCCAGAGAGTAGAGCTATAATCTACCGAGGGTCCTGATCTGTTAATCATGAGCCATGGGGCATCTGCCCACCCTGCGACAGGTAAGGCCACTTTCCTGTCCTTGTGTGTACTGGATTTAACTTGGTGTATGCTAGTGAGAAAGATGGTAGAATTAGACAGGTCAATCAGTTCAGAAAGTTCCAGGGGTATTGCAAAATAAGGCATACTGGCTGAGCTCACGGGACTGTGGGTACAGATCCAACAATCTCTGAGTGTCTCATTCAACCCCTGGACTAGAATTTGATGGTGCCGTGTCAGTGAATTGTCCCATTCATCACCCAGTGGCGTGAACACTGCTGATATGCCTACAGTCAAAGTCATGATAAGTAGATGGACCCTGATGGCTTATTGTTCCAGGGTTGTCGGGACAGCCTTTACTCTTTTACAATGTGAGGCGTGGATCCAGGTAGGCCTCCCTTCGAGTTTCACAGAGGTCGGGGTAGTCAGCAACACCTGGTAAGGCCCCTTGTATCGTGGCTCGAGGGTGTTTCTGATGTGTTTCTTGACGACCAACCACTCTCCAGGATTCAGAGTGTGGCTTCTCTCTAGGGAGTCAGGATCTGGAATGGAAGAGAAAACTTGTGCACATATGTTAGACAATTGTTTACTCAGGGCAATCACATATTTTGCAACAGATTCATAATGCATTTGCAATTGCAATTGCTGTGGGAAGTACTGCCCCATCCTAGGCCCTGTCCCAAACAAAATTTCATATGGAGTCAGTTTGTGTGGAGGCCTAGGGGTGTGTCTAACTGAAAATAGTGCTATTGGCAGGCATTGTACCCAACTGAGCCCTGTCTCCCTAGTCATTTTCAGCATCTTGGACTTCAGTACCCCGTTCAGTCATTTGACTTTGTCGCTGCTTTGGGGTCTGTAGGGTGTGTGATAGGCTAAGTGTGACCCTACCATCTTCCAGACTTCTTGGGTTAACCTAGCAGTGAATGCTGGGCCCTGATCACGTTCAATGACCTCAGGTACTCCAAACCTACAAACAGTTTCCTGCATTAAATTCTTAGCAGTTGTTGTGGCTGTCTGATTTCGGACGGGGTAGGCTTCTGGCCACCCAGAGAACAAGTCTACCACTACTAGCACATATTGAAACCCTTGGCACATTGGCATCTGGATGTGGTCAATTTGACCGTTGTAACGGGTACTGGGCTTTGGGGAGACATTTGGTTGGTGTAGGCTCAGTTCTTCCTGGGTTGCACTGCGCACAGATGAGGCAAGACTGAGTATGCCTCACCAGGACAGGGGTTATCCCTGGGGCCACCCATATTTTGTCTATTAGTTCTTTCATGATGGTCTTAGATTGGTGGGTCGGCCCATGAGCTATTGAAGCTATCAGAGGATAGAGAGCTTTGGGCAGAGATACTCTCTTTCCTTGGGTCCACAGTCCAGATTCTTTCTCTTCTTGGACTGACTCTTTTAGCCAATCCAATTTTTCTTGTGGCTTGGCCTGCTTCTGTAACTGGACTAGCAGGACCCAGGAGACCTCTTTTGATTTCTGTGTTAGGTCTGTTGTGGACTCTGTTGCCATCAAGACTTGTGAGAGCTGTTCTTCTTCCTCTTTCACTGCTACTTGCTTTGCTGCTTGATCAGCTAGGGCCTTTCCTCTGGCTTCAGAGGTGTCAGCTCGAGTGTGCCTGTAGATCAATAAAATCTTCAGATTCTCCAGTATACTCCCCCCTTGGAAGAGGGAGAAGAGCAGCAGAATTGAGGATGTGACATCTTTGAATAGTGACATTATCAGGTAGGAGCAGGCTACCTTGCAACCATAGGTGACGTTGATTAGTCAGATGCCTAGGTTGTGTTCAGTGGCGTCGCCAGGGGGGGCCAGAGGGGGCCACGGCCCCCCCTACATCACACTGTGCCCCCCCATGTGCCCCCCCAACTTGAACAACTTGAAACCCCCTGCGATCCTCTCCCTCTCCCCCTCTGTACTCACAACCTCAGTAGCAGGCGGTGTAATAGGAGCCGACAGCGGAAGCTAGCCCCGCCCCTCCCCGCCCTCCAACCAATCAGAGGCAACCAGCACTGACTCACAGCACAGGGGGAGTCGCAGGAATCGTCTGAGTCTATTAGTTAAAAGAATTGAATGAGTCAGAGACTGTGTCACCGAGTCCCTGCCAGACTTCCTGCTCTGCGGCTCCCTGTCTCCTGACAAGTCCGTCCGGGGGGGAAGGTGTAGTATTGCATGTAGCAGAGCTGTGTGTGTACAGTGTGCTTGCAGCAATGTAGCAGAGCTGTGTGTGTACAGGGTGCTTGCAGCAATGTAGCAGAGCTGTGTGTGTACAGGGTGCTTGCAGCAATGTAGCAGAGCTGTGTGTGTACAGGGTGCTTGCAGCAATGTAGCAGAGCTGTGTCTGTACAGGGTGCTTGCAGCAATGTAGCATAGCTGTGTGTGTACAGGGTGCTTGCAGCAATGTAGCAGAGCAGGAAGCCTGGCAGGGACTCGGTGACAGGATTATTTTAACTCCAAGAATCAAATGAGTCTCTGACTCATTTGATTCTTTTAACTAATAAACTCTTAGACCATTATCTAAATCCCTGTAATAACTATACAGTGTAATTACATCAGTTTGCTCCACTGCAGCAGAGCTGTGTTTGCCAGGAGCGAGTCCCTCCAGACCTTCGGTTCACTTGAGAGCCGACTCAGCAAGTGAACCGAAGATCCGATTCATGAAAAAGATCCGAACTTCCCATCTCTAAAACTCAGTAGCAGGCAGGCCGGGCGGCAGCGCAACTCACTGACGTCACGCGCCTGCTCCTCCTGCTTCATTCATAAAGTGGGAGGAGCAGTTGCGTGACGTCAGTGAGTTGCGCTGCCGCCCGGCCTGCTACTGAGTTTGTGAGTACAAAGAGGGAGAGGATCGCAGAGGATTTCAAGTTGTTCACATCGGAATATTAGTATTACAGTGAGCGGGGCCCGGTGTAATAGAATACAGTGACTGCACCGGGCCCCGCTGCCATTACAACACCAGATGCCGGTGTTCCGTTTACTTGACAGTATTATGTATATATCGTGGGAGATAGTTTTGCATTACGTCTAGCTTGAACTGCTGACTAATATAAAATTTTAAATCTTTATTTCATTTCCTTAAAACTATTTTCCACGATAGTGACATAATACTGTCAATTAAACGTCATAGAGGTGCTGAAGAGGTCTAGATATTTTCATTTTGTTAATCTTTATTTTAGTTTGCATTTTGTTAACCTCTACTGCGCCTGCGCCAAGTCGTCTTTTTCGCACATGCGCAGTGTATTGGGGATCATTCACTCACAGGGACACTGTTATGGGGGATCTGTGGATGACACTGTATATGCTGCTATATACACTGTGCGCAGAATTATTAGGCAAATGAGTATTTTGACCACATCATTCTCTTTATGCATGTTGTATTACTCCAAGCTGTATAGGCTCGAAAGCCTACTACCAATTAAGCATATTAGGTGATGTGCATATCTGTAATGAGAAGGGGTGTGGTCTAATGACATCAACACCCTATATTAGGTGTACATAATTATTAGGCAACTTCCTTTCCTTTGGCAAAATGGGTCAAAAGAAGGACTTGACAGGCTCAGAAAAGTCAAAAATAGTGAGATATCTTGCAGAGGGATGCAGCACTCTTAAAATTGCAAAGCTTCTGAAGCGTTATCATCGAACAATCAAGTGTTTCATTCAAAATAGTCAACAGGGTCGCAAGAAGCGTGTGGAAAAACCAAGGCGCAAAATAACTGCCCATGAACTGAGAAAAGTCAAGCGTGCAGCTGCCAAGATGCCACTTGCCACCAGTTTGGCCATATTTCAGAGCTGCAACATCACTGGAGTGCCCAAAAGCACAAGGTGTGAAATACTCAGAGACATGGCCAAGGTAAGAAAGGCTGAAAGACGACCACCACTGAACAAGACACACAAGCTGAAACGTCAATACTGGGCCAAGAAATATCTCAAGACTGATTTTTCTAAGGTTTTATTGACTGATGAAATGAGAGTGAGTCTTGATGGGCCAGATGGATGGGCCCGTGGCTGGATTGGTAAAGGGCAGAGAGCTCCAGTCCGACTCAGACGCCAGCAAGGTGGAGGTGGAGTACTGGTTTGGGCTGGTATCATCAAAGATGAGCTTGTGGGGCCTTTTCGGGTTGAGGATGGAGTCAAGCTCAACTCCCAGTCCTACTGCCAGTTTCTGGAAGACACCTTCTTCAAGCAGTGGTACAGGAAGAAGTCTGCATCCTTTAAGAAAAACATGATTTTCATGCAGGACAATGCTCCATCACACGCGTCCAGCGTGGCTGGCAAGAAAGGGTAAAAAAGAAGAAAATCTAATGACATGGCCTCCTTGTTCACCTGATCTGAACCCCATTGAGAACCTGTGGTCCATCATCAAATGTGAGATTTACAAGGAGGGAAAACAGTACACCTCTCTGAACAGTGTCTGGGAGGCTGTGGTTGCTGCTGCACGCAATGTTGATGGTGAACAGATCAAAACACTGACAGAATCCATGGATGGCAGGCTTTTGAGTGTCCTTGCAAAGAAAGGTGGCTATATTGGTCACTGATTTGTTTTTGTTTTGTTTTTGAATGTCAGAAATGTATATTTGTGAATGTTGAGATGTTATATTGGTTTCACTGGTAAAAATAAATAATTGAAATGTGTATATATTTGTTTTTTGTTAAGTTGCCTAATAATTATGTACAGTAATAGTCACCTGCACACACAGATATCCCCCTAAAATAGCTAAAACTAAAAACAAACTAAAAACTACTTCCAAAAATATTCAGCTTTGATATTAATGAGTTTTTTGGGTTCATTGAGAACATGGTTGTTGTTCAATAATAAAATTAATCCTCAAAAATACAACTTGCCTAATAATTCTGCACTCCCTGTATGTGTCATCCACAGACCCCCCCCCCCCACAACAGTGTGTCATCCACAGAGCCCCCCCCACAACAGTGTCTCATCCACAGAGCCCCCCCCACAACAGTGTGTCATCCACAGATCCCCCCCCCCACAACAGTGTGTCATCCACAGATCCCCCCCCCCACAACAGTGTGTCATCCACAGAGCCCCCCCACAAGAGTGTGTCATCCACAGAGCCCCCCCCACAACAGTGTGTTATCCACAGATCCCCCCCCCCCACAACAGTGTGTCATCCACAGAGCCCCCCCCCCACAACAGTGTGTTATCCACAGATCCCCCCCACAACAGTTTGTCATCCACAGAGCCCCCCCCACAACAGTGTGTTATCCACAGATCCCCCCCACAACAGTGTGTCATCCACAGAGCCCCCCCCACAACAGTGTGTCATCCACAGATCCCCCCATAACAGTGTCATCCACAGATCCCCCCCATAACAGTGTCATCCACAGATCCCTCTGACTCAGGAGTAATTCCAGCATGCCCAGGCAGCTAGGACATGTTGAAATCTGAGTGATTGTTTTTTTTTTTTTAAACAGACAGCAGGACTTTTCTTCCCTGTTGCGGTTTTAGGTATTGGGTAAAGTATCGCAGCATTTCTAACCATACTTGTGTAAATGTATCGTTGTTATAGCTGCCCCCCCTACTTTTGTCCTGGCCCCCAGTGTGCCCCCCCAAAATTTAAAAGCTAGAGACGCCACTGGTTGTGTTTGTTGGAGAATGGCAGAAATGTCATGTGGTGCTAGGATAGTGAGGGGGTGGCCAAGTACCATATCAGAAGTGGTGTCCAGCAGGGCACTGGCTGCATGTACAGCTCTGACACAGGAAGGGGCTGCCCTGGCTACTGGGTCCAGTCTCTTTGTATGGTAGGACTTTGGGGTCCTTCAGGGTCACAGTGACTGGTGGGACATTGAGGCATCCGATATCCTGGGGTCCTCTGGCCCAGAGAGTATCGGGGATGAGGTGCAAAATGGTTTGCAGCGAATCCCCTTGCTCATATGAATGAGTGCAGAATTTTATTGTCAGACATCCAGCAGCCGTGGGTGTCACATAATTTGAGCGAAAACCACAAAGACCAAGAAGCAAGACAGTTTCTTATCAGAAAGAGGATCTTAAACTAACACAGCAGAAACTAACATTTCTGTGAAAAGAAAAAAGGTGGGGGTCAACTGATCCCCCGTAGCTGTCCTGCAATGTGGTGGAATGATCTGCTAATTTTGCTTTTGTCCATTTGTCTGTAAAGCGCTGCGAAATATAGTAGCGCTATGCATAAAATAAATAAAAAAATTATCAGTGAGCAGTATTCACCGGTCTTATTCTCCACTATACTTTGCAAATCAGACCACGTACATCCATAGGTTTGGTGCACTTGAGACAACTTCCTGTAAAATGGCATTGGGTGGGTCTCAGGGTCAGGCAGTAAATTCACTATGGTGAATAACTGTTGTGGAGTAAAAGACACATATTTGGGCAAGCCCTGGGGACGTGTTAGTGCCAGGGCTTCCCTAAGAGTTTTGTAATTGCCCCTCTCTAGATCTTGCATGTTTCTTTGCAATGCAGCAATCTGAGACTGGCGGTGTTTGGGTTCTGTGCATCAGTGCAACTACCCCCGTTCCATGGTGCCAATTGGGGAAAGGGAGTCCTTGTGCCCGACACAGATTCTACCGCCTCGTCAGACTGCGTTTGATCGGGCTCTTCTGTTTGACCTCCCACCATTATGGGTGTGGGGGTCATGATCTAACGGGGAGTCATAAAAGTGCCATCCGGGTTTATCATCGGGTACAGCATAGAGATCACCGGGACACTAGGGGTGACATAGGAGTGACGGGGGGGGGGGGGGGGGGGGGTCCGGACCGAATGATATTAAAGGTCCATTCATGGGTGTTGGCTGGGGACAAGATGGCGCTGTAGCTAACACGGGAAGTAATGGGACGTGCCAGGGAGTAGTTACCAAGGTGTGGTTTTGTGGGTGGGGAGCAAGGAACGTATCACGGGAGGAGGGATTCTGTTGACCACATGTTTTGCAGGTCCACCCACCTGCTTTCTTCCCGGCGCTATTATAGGGCGGTGGCAAGTCATGTATCAATGCAACACCAGGTTTACAGAAATATCTCTGTCTTTTCTCATCAAAATTTTGTTCTCCCCCCGTCTGTTCAAATTCTTTACTACAGTCCAACCACACACGGACCATGTCTGTCAATTTATCATCCTCTAACTTGCCTCTTTTCTCATTCAGCAATGTCTGCCACATAACAGGGCAGTGTGCCACCTTTTGGTATGTTATACAGATGTAGCAGGGTTAGCACTCAAACTCTTAAATCAAATTTCTTAAATCATTATGTTATCTTGAAACAAAAGCCATTGAAAAGCAATTGAAGGTGTTTGCTTCTCCGGTCCGCCACGTACTGTTCGGGTGAACAGTAGCCCTTCGGGACACTTTCCTCATTTCCCATCTTCTGGATCCTTCACCTTGTTCTGGACAACACAGAAACCCGATATAACACGTTGAGCCTAATGTCCCACACACTCTGGGTAGACACTGGCCGGCTCCTCCCTTCTGTCGTCTCTCGGTCACAACACCGGGGTGACCGATTGACATAGGCACTTTAGAAGACCTTTGGGTTTCTATCAGTCTGTGTTTCCGTTACAAAGGGTCGCACATTAAAAACAATAAAACACAATACATCAAGGAAGAACCCTTGCGTACTGTCCCATCGCCTCTCGCACCTACTGGAGCCGCCTAAAGGCCTCTGTATAGAGTAATCACTGGACGTGAAGACCTTTGAGTCCCGGTCAGCACACTCTGGGCTACCGCGGACCGCTCTCCCCCCTTCTGTGATCGTCCTCTTTATGGAGATTTGAGTCAGACGCCGGGCTGAACTCCGATACAGGCACATAGGAGAACTCTGTGTCTCAGTCAGTGATACTTGTCAACAGGGTCTTCACAACTTATAGGCACAACACAGTACATCAAAAAAAACAAATGGGGTTCTTACTTTCATGCCCTCGAGGACGTCCCAGACTGCTGCCGCACCCCTCCCTCAGACGAACACCAAGAGGCTACACCAGGGGACACTTTATAGGCAAGATGACTCAATTTTCCTACCTCGTATTACGGGTCGCGATCCCGGTGTCCGTTAGTGTGCCTCTCCTCGTCTAGTCTCCGGGGGTACGGGAACAGAGGGTCCAATCCTCGAGCCCCACGTTGGGTGCCAAATTTGTTCTGGTTCTGGCCATGCTGCCAGTTCGGTTGATGTACTGCTCCAAATTAATTAATGTTAAAATATACGTATACTGAGAGATCAATACTGAGACAACACACAGCTGGGTTATAACAGGATCTCTGGTTTATTTGCGGAACAGTAGACAGTATATAGGACGGAAAGGAGTGGGGGGTGTAAGGTGGCGTGCATCTTTTCTATTGCTATAAACTCTGTATTTTCTGTCACATCGATGACAAGAGGAAGTCCCCCCCCTCCCCCCTTGCTGGTGTATGAAGCCATTACTTCTTCTTTCTTTGAAGCTGCTTGCTTGAGCTGAACGGAAACCGTCTTGTGACGGTTTTATTGACTGATGAAATGAGAGTGAGTCTTGATGGGCCAGATGGATAGGCCCGTGGCTGGATTGGTAAAGGGCAGAGAGCTCCAGTCCGACTCAGACGCCAGCAAGGTGGAGGTGGAGTACTGGTTTGGGCTGGTATCATCAAAGATGAGCTTGTGGGGCCTTTTCGGGTTGAGGATGGAGTCAAGCTCAACTCCCAGTCCTACTGCCAGTTTCTGGAAGACACCTTCTTCAAGCAGTGGTACAGGAAGAAGTCTGCATCCTTCAAGAAAAACATGATTTTCATGCAGGACAATGCTCCATCACACGCGTCCAAGTACTCCACAGCGTGGCTGGCAAGAAAGGGTATAAAAGAAGTAAATCTAATGACATGGCCTCCTTGTTCACCTGATCTGAACCCCATTGAGAACCTGTGGTCCATCATCAAATGTGAGATTTACAAGGAGGGAAAACAGTACACCTCTCTGAACAGTGTCTGGGAGGCTGTGGTTGCTGCTGCACGCAATGTTGATGGTGAACAGATCAAAACACTGACAGAATCCATGGATGGCAGGCTTTTGAGTGTCCTTGCAAAGAAAGGTGGCTATTTTGGTCACTGATTTGTTTTTGTTTTGTTTTTGAATGTCAGAAATGTATATTTGTGAATGTTGAGATGTTATATTGGTTTCACTGGTAAAAATAAATAATTGAAATGGGTATATATTTGTTTTTTGTTAAGTTGCCTAATAATTATGCACAGTAATAGTCACCTGCACACACAAATATCCCCCTAAAATAGCTAAAACTAAAAACAAACTAAAAACTACTTCCAAAAATATTCAGCTTTGATATTAATGAGTTTTTTGGGTTCATTGAGAACATGGTTGTTGTTCAATAATAAAATTAATCCTCAAAAATACAACTTGCCTAATAATTCTGCACTCCCTGTATGTTCAGGTTTGGGAAAACATATTTTTTTTTTGTGATCTACGGCGCATGGGAGATATGACATCTCTATTGTTAGAAATGTGTGAATTGTATTCTACATGTTCTCGTATCTCCAGGACAACAACTGGTCTTCCCTTTTGAGCCAATTTAATAATACCTGGGCCTCAAAGTACTGCCTTTTTAATCTAAGTCATCTTTTAGAAGGGAATGAGATATCTGTGGGATATTTCCTAAATAGGGAGGAGGGGGCTTCTGGAGTGAACCCCTTGTCAATTCTTTTTCTAACTCACGTTTCATTTTATATATCTATCCCTCCTGGTTCCCTGCCTTCTGCTTGTGAACCTTTTTATTTGGTCAATCATACCAGTATGGTGCATATGTAAGCCAATTTTCCCCTCTTGACTGCATATACTGCATGTCCCACTGGGGGTCTGGACCATAATATAGGTAAGCTTCAGTGTCACCCAAACATACCCTTTCTCACCATATCCATATGGAAGGTGTCTTCAGCCCCTTCCCGAGGGAACAAATTTATACTCTTTATTGCCTTTGTCCATCCTTGCATATTATTCACACAGGGAGTAACTAAAGAATAATCAGTCCCACAGACCCGGGCTACATAATCCCTACATGTTTCTCCTACATTCGGAGGGGGTGGAGAGACCTTTCCTTGCTTTGCACCCATTACTTAAAACTTAATTGAGATGGAGGCAGAGCAAAACTTCCCCAGAACTTTCTGAACTGAACCGTGAAGGACTTTTGTCTATGCACAACTTCCTTCTCAACTGTCAGTTAGTATAATCCCTTAAAATAGTTACTTGCTTTCACCAGCTGCTGGGTTAGAAGGTCATCCAGGACACACACAATAAAGCTAGTACATGCGTCACAGTATCAAATGCTGCTTACCTTCAGCATAAAAAGTACTGAATGCTTCATAACATTATAACATAACAGAAAGCATAAGAAAGCGACAGAAAAGAAGCAATAGACAGGGGGTGACAAGAGAAATCAAGGTGCAGACTCTATATGAATTCTTCCCAAAAGAATTCCTCTGGTAAATCCTGTCGTGCATTTTCATAAGTGTACAGTCTTATATGAAGATATTATAGTCTAAATGTCAATGCCCATTGCCTTTAAGTGTAATCACAGATTGAACCAGAGTCTGATATTTCTCTATAGGATTGAAACAGGCCGAGATGAGATTATGCTGAGTTCAGTTTGGGTAACATGTTTGTAGGGACATAGAGTGTATTGTCTTTTAAAATTATTTTGTGAGCAGATGTAGTGTATCTGTTAATACTATAATGGGTCCTACAGACATGTATCTGTGAGAGACAACCCTTTGAAAAGCAATGTATTATTTTACTTCCTTACAAGTAGAGTTGAGCGAACACCTGGATGTTCGGGTTCGAGAAGTTCGGCCGAACTTCCCGGAAATGTTCGGGTTCGGGATCCGAACCCGACCCGAACTTCGTCCCGAACCCGAACCCCATTGAAGTCAATGGGGACCCGAACTTTTGGGCACTAAAAAGGCTGTAAAACAGCCCAGGAAAGAGCTAGAGGGCTGCAAAAGGCAGCAACATGTAGGTAAATCCCCTGCAAACAAATGTGGATAGGGAAATGAATTAAAATAAAAATTAAAAAAATAAAAATTAACCAATATCAATTGGACAGAGGTCCCATAGCAGAGAATCTGGCTTCACGTCATCAGAAAATCAGTCTCTTCATGCCATAGCAAAGAATCTGGCTTCATGTCAGCAGAGAATCAGTCTCTTCATGCCATAGCAGAGAATCTGGCTTCATGTCAGCACAGAATCAGTCTTCATGTCATAGCAGAGAATCAGGCTTCACGTCACCCACCACTGGAACAGGCCACTGTCACATATTTAGGCCCCGACACCCAGACAGAGGAGAGAGGTCCCGTAACAGAGAATCTGGCCTTATGTCAGCACAGAATCAGTCTTCATGTCATAGCAGAGAATCAGGCTTCACGTCACCCACCACTGGAACAGGCTACTGTCACATATTTAGGCCCAGGCACCCAGGCAGAGGAGAGAGGTCCCGTAACAGAGAATCTGGCCTTATGTCAGCGCAGAATCAGTCTTCATGTCATAGCAGAGAATCAGGCTTCACGTCACCCACCACTGGAACAGGCCACTGTCACATATTTAGGCCCAGGCACCCAGGCAGAGGAGAGAGGTCCCGTAACAGAGAATCTGGCCTTATGTCAGCGCAGAATCAGTCTTCATGTCATAGCAGAGAATCAGGCTTCATGTCACCCACCACTGGAACAGGCAACTGTCACATATATAGGCCCAGGCACCCAGGCAGAGGAGAGAGGTACCGTAACAGGGAATCTGGCCTTATGTCAGCGCAGAATCAGTCTTCATGTCATAGCAGAGAATCAGGCTTCACGTCACCCACCACTGGAACAGGCCACTGTCACATATTTAGGCACAGGCACCCAGGCAGAGGAGAGAGGTCCCGTAACAGAGAATCTGGCCTTATGTCAGCGCAGAATCAGTCTTCATGTCATAGCAGAGAATCAGGCTTCACGTCACCCACCACTGGAACAGGCCACTGTCACATATTTAGGCCCCGGCACCCAGACAGAGGAGAGAGGTCCCGTAACAGAGAATCTGGCCTTATGTCAGCGCAGAATCAGTCTTCATGTCATAGCAGAGAATCAGGCTTCACGTCACCCACCACTGGAACAGGCCACTGTCACATATTTAGGCCCAGGCACCCAGGCTGAGGAGAGAGGTCCCGTAACAGAGAATCTGGCCTTATGTCAGCGCAGAATCAGTCTTCATGTCATAGCAGAGAATCAGGCTTCACGTCACCCACCACTGGAACAGGCCACTGTCACATATTTAAGCCCCGGCACCCAGACAGAGGAGAGAGGTCCCGTAACAGAGAATCTGGCCTTATGTCAGCGCAGAATCAGTCTTCATGTCAAAGCAGAGAATCAGGCTTCACGTCACCCATCACTGGAACAGGCCACTGTCACATATTTAGGCCCAGGCACCCAGGCAGAGGAGAGAGGTCCCGTAACAGAGAATCTGGCCTTATGTCAGCACAGAATCAGTCTTCATGTCATAGCAGAGAATCAGGCTTCACGTCACACACCACTGGAACAGGCCACTGTCACATATTTAGGCCCCGGCACCCAGACAGAGGAGAGAGGTCCCGTAACAGAGAATCTGGCCTTATGTCAGCGCAGAATCAGTCTTCATGTCATAGCAGAGAATCAGGCTTCACGTCACCCACCACTGGAACAGGCCACTGTCACATATTTAGGCCCCGGCACCCAGACAGAGGAGAGAGGTCCCGTAAGAGAGAATCTGGCCTTATGTCAGCGCAGAATCAGTCTTCATGTCATAGCAGAGAATCAGGCTTCACGTCACCCACCACTGGAACAGGCCACTGTCACATATTTAGGCCCCGGCACCCAGACAGAGGAGAAAGGTCCCATAACAGAGAATCTGGCCTTATGTCAGCACAGAATCAGTCTTCATGTCATAGCAGAGAATCAGGCTTCACGTCACCCACCACTGGAACAGGCCACTGTCACATATTTAGGCCCAGGCACCCAGGCAGAGGAGAGAGGTCCCGTAATAGAGAATCTGGCCTTATGTCAGCGCAGAATCAGTCTTCATGTCATAGCAGAGAATCAGGCTTCACGTCACCCACCACTGGAACAGGCCACTGTCACATATTTAGGCCCAGGCAGAGGAGAGAGGTCCCGTAACAGAGAATCTGGCCTTATGTCAGCGCAGAATCAGTCTTCATGTCATAGCAGAGAATCAGGCTTCACGTCACCCACCACTGGAACAGGCCACTGTCATATATTTAGGCCCCGGCACCCAGACAGAGGAGAGAGGTCCCGTAACAGAGATTCTGGCCTTATGTCAGCACAGAATCAGTCTTCATGTCATAGCAGAGAATCAGGCTTCACGTCACCCACCACTGGAACAGGCCACTGTCACTTATTTAGGCCCAGGCACCCAGGCAGAGGAGAGAGGTCCCGTAACAGAGAATCTGGCCTTATGTCAGCACAGAATCAGTCTTCATGTCATAGCAGAGAATCAGGCTTCACGTCACCCACCACTGGAACAGGCCACTGTCACATATTTAGGCCCCGGCACCCAGACAGAGGAGAGAGGTCCCGTAACAGAGAATCTGGCTTTACGTCAGCGCAGAATCAGTCTTCATGTCATAGCAGAGAATCAGGCTTCACGTCACCCACCACTGGAACAGGCCACTGTCACATATTTAGGCCCCGGCACCCAGACAGAGGAGAGAGGTCCCGTAACAGAGAATCTGGCCTTATGTCAGCGCAGAATCAGTCTTCATGTCATAGCAGAGAATCAGGCTTCACGTCACCCACCACTGGAACAGGCCACTGTCACATATTTAGGCCCAGGCACCCAGGCAGAGGAGAGAGGTCCCGTAACAGAAAATCTGGCCTTATGTCAGCACAGAATCAGTCTTCATGTCATAGCAGAGAATCAGGCTTCACGTCACCCACCACTGGAACAGGCCACTGTCACATATTTAGGCCTCGGCACCCAGACAGAGGAGAGAGGTCCCGTAACAGAGAATCTGGCCTTATGTCAGCACAGAATCAGTCTTCATGTCATAGCAGAGAATCAGGCTTCACGTCACCCACCACTGGAACAGGCCACTGTCACATATTTAGGCCCAGGCACCCAGGCTGAGGAGAGAGGTCCCGTAACAGAGAATCTGGCCTTATGTCAGCACAGAATCAGTCTTCATGTCATAGCAGAGAATCAGGCTTCACGTCACCCACCACTGGAACAGGCCACTGTCACATATTTAGGCCCCGGCACCCAGACAGAGGAGAGAGGTCCCGTAACAGAGAATCTGGCCTTATGTCAGAGCAGAATCAGTCTTCATGTCATAGCAGAGAATCAGGCTTCACGTCACCCACCACTGGAACAGGCCACTGTCATATATTTAGGCCCTGGCACCCAGACAGAGGAGAGAGGTCCCGTAACAGAGAATCTGGCCTTATGTCAGCGCAGAATAAGTCTTCATGTCATAGCAGAGAATCAGGCTTCACGTCACCCACCACTGGAACAGGCCACTGTCACATATTTAGGCCCCGGCACCCAGACAGAGGAGAGAGGTCCCGTAACAGAGAATCTGGCCTTATGTCAGCACAGAATCAGTCTTCATGTCATAGCAGAGAATCAGGCATCACGTCACCCACCACTGGAACAGGCCACTGTCACATATTTAGGCCCAGGCACCCAGACAGAGGAGAGAGGTCCCGTAGCAGAGAATCTGGCCTTATGTCAGCACAGAATCAGTCTTCATGTCATAGCAGAGAATCAGGCTTCACGTCACCCACCACTGGAACAGGCCACTGTCACATATTTAGGCCCCGGCACCCAGACAGAGGAGAGAGGTCCCGTAACAGAGAATCTGGCCTTATGTCAGCGCAGAATCAGTCTTCATGTCATAGCAGAGAATCAGGCTTCACGTCACCCACCACTGGAACAGGCCACTGTCACATATTTAGGCCCCGGCACCCAGACAGAGGAGAGAGGTCCCGTAAGAGAGAATCTGGCCTTATGTCAGCGCAGAATCAGTCTTCATGTCATAGCAGAGAATCAGGCTTCACGTCACCCACCACTGGAACAGGCCACTGTCACATATTTAGGCCCCGGCACCCAGACAGAGGAGAAAGGTCCCATAACAGAGAATCTGGCCTTATGTCAGCACAGAATCAGTCTTCATGTCATAGCAGAGAATCAGGCTTCACGTCACCCACCACTGGAACAGGCCACTGTCACATATTTAGGCCCAGGCACCCAGGCAGAGGAGAGAGGTCCCGTAATAGAGAATCTGGCCTTATGTCAGCGCAGAATCAGTCTTCATGTCATAGCAGAGAATCAGGCTTCACGTCACCCACCACTGGAACAGGCCACTGTCACATATTTAGGCCCAGGCAGAGGAGAGAGGTCCCGTAACAGAGAATCTGGCCTTATGTCAGCGCAGAATCAGTCTTCATGTCATAGCAGAGAATCAGGCTTCACGTCACCCACCACTGGAACAGGCCACTGTCACATATTTAAGCCCCGGCACCCAGACAGAGGAGAGAGGTCCCGTAACAGAGAATCTGGCCTTATGTCAGCGCAGAATCAGTCTTCATGTCAAAGCAGAGAATCAGGCTTCACGTCACCCATCACTGGAACAGGCCACTGTCACATATTTAGGCCCAGGCACCCAGGCAGAGGAGAGAGGTCCCGTAACAGAGAATCTGGCCTTATGTCAGCACAGAATCAGTCTTCATGTCATAGCAGAGAATCAGGCTTCACGTCACACACCACTGGAACAGGCCACTGTCACATATTTAGGCCCCGGCACCCAGACAGAGGAGAGAGGTCCCGTAACAGAGAATCTGGCCTTATGTCAGCGCAGAATCAGTCTTCATGTCATAGCAGAGAATCAGGCTTCACGTCACCCACCACTGGAACAGGCCACTGTCACATATTTAGGCCCCGGCACCCAGACAGAGGAGAGAGGTCCCGTAAGAGAGAATCTGGCCTTATGTCAGCGCAGAATCAGTCTTCATGTCATAGCAGAGAATCAGGCTTCACGTCACCCACCACTGGAACAGGCCACTGTCACATATTTAGGCCCCGGCACCCAGACAGAGGAGAAAGGTCCCATAACAGAGAATCTGGCCTTATGTCAGCACAGAATCAGTCTTCATGTCATAGCAGAGAATCAGGCTTCACGTCACCCACCACTGGAACAGGCCACTGTCACATATTTAGGCCCAGGCACCCAGGCAGAGGAGAGAGGTCCCGTAATAGAGAATCTGGCCTTATGTCAGCGCAGAATCAGTCTTCATGTCATAGCAGAGAATCAGGCTTCACGTCACCCACCACTGGAACAGGCCACTGTCACATATTTAGGCCCAGGCAGAGGAGAGAGGTCCCGTAACAGAGAATCTGGCCTTATGTCAGCGCAGAATCAGTCTTCATGTCATAGCAGAGAATCAGGCTTCACGTCACCCACCACTGGAACAGGCCACTGTCATATATTTAGGCCCCGGCACCCAGACAGAGGAGAGAGGTCCCGTAACAGAGATTCTGGCCTTATGTCAGCACAGAATCAGTCTTCATGTCATAGCAGAGAATCAGGCTTCACGTCACCCACCACTGGAACAGGCCACTGTCACTTATTTAGGCCCAGGCACCCAGGCAGAGGAGAGAGGTCCCGTAACAGAGAATCTGGCCTTATGTCAGCACAGAATCAGTCTTCATGTCATAGCAGAGAATCAGGCTTCACGTCACCCACCACTGGAACAGGCCACTGTCACATATTTAGGCCCCGGCACCCAGACAGAGGAGAGAGGTCCCGTAACAGAGAATCTGGCTTTACGTCAGCGCAGAATCAGTCTTCATGTCATAGCAGAGAATCAGGCTTCACGTCACCCACCACTGGAACAGGCCACTGTCACATATTTAGGCCCCGGCACCCAGACAGAGGAGAGAGGTCCCGTAACAGAGAATCTGGCCTTATGTCAGCGCAGAATCAGTCTTCATGTCATAGCAGAGAATCAGGCTTCACGTCACCCACCACTGGAACAGGCCACTGTCACATATTTAGGCCCAGGCACCCAGGCAGAGGAGAGAGGTCCCGTAACAGAAAATCTGGCCTTATGTCAGCACAGAATCAGTCTTCATGTCATAGCAGAGAATCAGGCTTCACGTCACCCACCACTGGAACAGGCCACTGTCACATATTTAGGCCTCGGCACCCAGACAGAGGAGAGAGGTCCCGTAACAGAGAATCTGGCCTTATGTCAGCACAGAATCAGTCTTCATGTCATAGCAGAGAATCAGGCTTCACGTCACCCACCACTGGAACAGGCCACTGTCACATATTTAGGCCCAGGCACCCAGGCTGAGGAGAGAGGTCCCGTAACAGAGAATCTGGCCTTATGTCAGCACAGAATCAGTCTTCATGTCATAGCAGAGAATCAGGCTTCACGTCACCCACCACTGGAACAGGCCACTGTCACATATTTAGGCCCCGGCACCCAGACAGAGGAGAGAGGTCCCGTAACAGAGAATCTGGCCTTATGTCAGAGCAGAATCAGTCTTCATGTCATAGCAGAGAATCAGGCTTCACGTCACCCACCACTGGAACAGGCCACTGTCATATATTTAGGCCCTGGCACCCAGACAGAGGAGAGAGGTCCCGTAACAGAGAATCTGGCCTTATGTCAGCGCAGAATAAGTCTTCATGTCATAGCAGAGAATCAGGCTTCACGTCACCCACCACTGGAACAGGCCACTGTCACATATTTAGGCCCCGGCACCCAGACAGAGGAGAGAGGTCCCGTAACAGAGAATCTGGCCTTATGTCAGCACAGAATCAGTCTTCATGTCATAGCAGAGAATCAGGCATCACGTCACCCACCACTGGAACAGGCCACTGTCACATATTTAGGCCCAGGCACCCAGACAGAGGAGAGAGGTCCCGTAGCAGAGAATCTGGCCTTATGTCAGCACAGAATCAGTCTTCATGTCATAGCAGAGAATCAGGCTTCACGTCACCCACCACTGGAACAGGCCACTGTCACATATTTAGGCCCCGGCACCCAGACAGAGGAGAGAGGTCCCGTAACAGAGAATCTGGCCTTATGTCAGCGCAGAATCAGTCTTCATGTCATAGCAGAGAATCAGGCTTCACGTCACCCACCACTGGAACAGGCCACTGTCACATATTTAGGCCCCGGCACCCAGACAGAGGAGAGAGGTCCCGTAAGAGAGAATCTGGCCTTATGTCAGCGCAGAATCAGTCTTCATGTCATAGCAGAGAATCAGGCTTCACGTCACCCACCACTGGAACAGGCCACTGTCACATATTTAGGCCCCGGCACCCAGACAGAGGAGAAAGGTCCCATAACAGAGAATCTGGCCTTATGTCAGCACAGAATCAGTCTTCATGTCATAGCAGAGAATCAGGCTTCACGTCACCCACCACTGGAACAGGCCACTGTCACATATTTAGGCCCAGGCACCCAGGCAGAGGAGAGAGGTCCCGTAATAGAGAATCTGGCCTTATGTCAGCGCAGAATCAGTCTTCATGTCATAGCAGAGAATCAGGCTTCACGTCACCCACCACTGGAACAGGCCACTGTCACATATTTAGGCCCAGGCAGAGGAGAGAGGTCCCGTAACAGAGAATCTGGCCTTATGTCAGCGCAGAATCAGTCTTCATGTCATAGCAGAGAATCAGGCTTCACGTCACCCACCACTGGAACAGGCCACTGTCATATATTTAGGCCCCGGCACCCAGACAGAGGAGAGAGGTCCCGTAACAGAGATTCTGGCCTTATGTCAGCACAGAATCAGTCTTCATGTCATAGCAGAGAATCAGGCTTCACGTCACCCACCACTGGAACAGGCCACTGTCACTTATTTAGGCCCAGGCACCCAGGCAGAGGAGAGAGGTCCCGTAACAGAGAATCTGGCCTTATGTCAGCACAGAATCAGTCTTCATGTCATAGCAGAGAATCAGGCTTCACGTCACCCACCACTGGAACAGGCCACTGTCACATATTTAGGCCCCGGCACCCAGACAGAGGAGAGAGGTCCCGTAACAGAGAATCTGGCTTTACGTCAGCGCAGAATCAGTCTTCATGTCATAGCAGAGAATCAGGCTTCACGTCACCCACCACTGGAACAGGCCACTGTCACATATTTAGGCCCCGGCACCCAGACAGAGGAGAGAGGTCCCGTAACAGAGAATCTGGCCTTATGTCAGCGCAGAATCAGTCTTCATGTCATAGCAGAGAATCAGGCTTCACGTCACCCACCACTGGAACAGGCCACTGTCACATATTTAGGCCTCGGCACCCAGACAGAGGAGAGAGGTCCCGTAACAGAGAATCTGGCCTTATGTCAGCACAGAATCAGTCTTCATGTCATAGCAGAGAATCAGGCTTCACGTCACCCACCACTGGAACAGGCCACTGTCACATATTTAGGCCCAGGCACCCAGGCTGAGGAGAGAGGTCCCGTAACAGAGAATCTGGCCTTATGTCAGCACAGAATCAGTCTTCATGTCATAGCAGAGAATCAGGCTTCACGTCACCCACCACTGGAACAGGCCACTGTCACATATTTAGGCCCCGGCACCCAGACAGAGGAGAGAGGTCCCGTAACAGAGAATCTGGCCTTATGTCAGAGCAGAATCAGTCTTCATGTCATAGCAGAGAATCAGGCTTCACGTCACCCACCACTGGAACAGGCCACTGTCATATATTTAGGCCCTGGCACCCAGACAGAGGAGAGAGGTCCCGTAACAGAGAATCTGGCCTTATGTCAGCGCAGAATAAGTCTTCATGTCATAGCAGAGAATCAGGCTTCACGTCACCCACCACTGGAACAGGCCACTGTCACATATTTAGGCCCCGGCACCCAGACAGAGGAGAGAGGTCCCGTAACAGAGAATCTGGCCTTATGTCAGCACAGAATCAGTCTTCATGTCATAGCAGAGAATCAGGCATCACGTCACCCACCACTGGAACAGGCCACTGTCACATATTTAGGCCCAGGCACCCAGACAGAGGAGAGAGGTCCCGTAGCAGAGAATCTGGCCTTATGACAGCACAGAATCAGTCTTCATGTCATAGCAGAGAATCAGGCTTCACGTCACCCACCACTGGAACAGGCCACTGTCACATATTTAGGCCCCGGCACCCAGACAGAGGAGAGAGGTCCCGTAACAGAGAATCTGGCCTTATGTCAGCGCAGAATCAGTCTTCATGTCATAGCAGAGAATCAGGCTTCACGTCACCCACCACTGGAACAGGCCACTGTCACATATTTAGGCCCCGGCACCCAGACAGAGGAGAGAGGTCCCGTAAGAGAGAATCTGGCCTTATGTCAGCGCAGAATCAGTCTTCATGTCATAGCAGAGAATCAGGCTTCACGTCACCCACCACTGGAACAGGCCACTGTCACATATTTAGGCCCCGGCACCCAGACAGAGGAGAAAGGTCCCATAACAGAGAATCTGGCCTTATGTCAGCACAGAATCAGTCTTCATGTCATAGCAGAGAATCAGGCTTCACGTCACCCACCACTGGAACAGGCCACTGTCACATATTTAGGCCCAGGCACCCAGGCAGAGGAGAGAGGTCCCGTAATAGAGAATCTGGCCTTATGTCAGCGCAGAATCAGTCTTCATGTCATAGCAGAGAATCAGGCTTCACGTCACCCACCACTGGAACAGGCCACTGTCACATATTTAGGCCCAGGCAGAGGAGAGAGGTCCCGTAACAGAGAATCTGGCCTTATGTCAGCGCAGAATCAGTCTTCATGTCATAGCAGAGAATCAGGCTTCACGTCACCCACCACTGGAACAGGCCACTGTCACATATTTAGGCCCCGGCACCCAGACAGAGGAGAGAGGTCCCGTAACAGAGAATCTGGCCTTATGTCAGCGCAGAATCAGTCTTCATGTCAAAGCAGAGAATCAGGCTTCACGTCACCCACCACTGGAACAGGCCACTGTCACATATTTAAGCCCCGGCACCCAGACAGAGGAGAGAGGTCCCGTAACAGAGAATCTGGCCTTATGTCAGCGCAGAATCAGTCTTCATGTCAAAGCAGAGAATCAGGCTTCACGTCACCCATCACTGGAACAGGCCACTGTCACATATTTAGGCCCAGGCACCCAGGCAGAGGAGAGAGGTCCCGTAACAGAGAATCTGGCCTTATGTCAGCACAGAATCAGTCTTCATGTCATAGCAGAGAATCAGGCTTCACGTCACCCACCACTGGAACAGGCCACTGTCACATATTTAGGCCCCGGCACCCAGACAGAGGAGAGAGGTCCCGTAACAGAGAATCTGGCCTTATGTCAGCGCAGAATCAGTCTTCATGTCATAGCAGAGAATCAGGCTTCACGTCACCCACCACTGGAACAGGCCACTGTCACATATTTAGGCCCCGGCACCCAGACAGAGGAGAGAGGTCCCGTAAGAGAGAATCTGGCCTTATGTCAGCGCAGAATCAGTCTTCATGTCATAGCAGAGAATCAGGCTTCACGTCACCCACCACTGGAACAGGCCACTGTCACATATTTAGGCCCCGGCACCCAGACAGAGGAGAAAGGTCCCATAACAGAGAATCTGGCCTTATGTCAGCACAGAATCAGTCTTCATGTCATAGCAGAGAATCAGGCTTCACGTCACCCACCACTGGAACAGGCCACTGTCACATATTTAGGCCCAGGCACCCAGGCAGAGGAGAGAGGTCCCGTAATAGAGAATCTGGCCTTATGTCAGCGCAGAATCAGTCTTCATGTCATAGCAGAGAATCAGGCTTCACGTCACCCACCACTGGAACAGGCCACTGTCACATATTTAGGCCCAGGCAGAGGAGAGAGGTCCCGTAACAGAGAATCTGGCCTTATGTCAGCGCAGAATCAGTCTTCATGTCATAGCAGAGAATCAGGCTTCACGTCACCCACCACTGGAACAGGCCACTGTCATATATTTAGGCCCCGGCACCCAGACAGAGGAGAGAGGTCCCGTAACAGAGATTCTGGCCTTATGTCAGCACAGAATCAGTCTTCATGTCATAGCAGAGAATCAGGCTTCACGTCACCCACCACTGGAACAGGCCACTGTCACTTATTTAGGCCCAGGCACCCAGGCAGAGGAGAGAGGTCCCGTAACAGAGAATCTGGCCTTATGTCAGCACAGAATCAGTCTTCATGTCATAGCAGAGAATCAGGCTTCACGTCACCCACCACTGGAACAGGCCACTGTCACATATTTAGGCCCCGGCACCCAGACAGAGGAGAGAGGTCCCGTAACAGAGAATCTGGCTTTACGTCAGCGCAGAATCAGTCTTCATGTCATAGCAGAGAATCAGGCTTCACGTCACCCACCACTGGAACAGGCCACTGTCACATATTTAGGCCCCGGCACCCAGACAGAGGAGAGAGGTCCCGTAACAGAGAATCTGGCCTTATGTCAGCGCAGAATCAGTCTTCATGTCATAGCAGAGAATCAGGCTTCACGTCACCCACCACTGGAACAGGCCACTGTCACATATTTAGGCCCAGGCACCCAGGCAGAGGAGAGAGGTCCCGTAACAGAAAATCTGGCCTTATGTCAGCACAGAATCAGTCTTCATGTCATAGCAGAGAATCAGGCTTCACGTCACCCACCACTGGAACAGGCCACTGTCACATATTTAGGCCTCGGCACCCAGACAGAGGAGAGAGGTCCCGTAACAGAGAATCTGGCCTTATGTCAGCACAGAATCAGTCTTCATGTCATAGCAGAGAATCAGGCTTCACGTCACCCACCACTGGAACAGGCCACTGTCACATATTTAGGCCCAGGCACCCAGGCTGAGGAGAGAGGTCCCGTAACAGAGAATCTGGCCTTATGTCAGCACAGAATCAGTCTTCATGTCATAGCAGAGAATCAGGCTTCACGTCACCCACCACTGGAACAGGCCACTGTCACATATTTAGGCCCCGGCACCCAGACAGAGGAGAGAGGTCCCGTAACAGAGAATCTGGCCTTATGTCAGAGCAGAATCAGTCTTCATGTCATAGCAGAGAATCAGGCTTCACGTCACCCACCACTGGAACAGGCCACTGTCATATATTTAGGCCCTGGCACCCAGACAGAGGAGAGAGGTCCCGTAACAGAGAATCTGGCCTTATGTCAGCGCAGAATAAGTCTTCATGTCATAGCAGAGAATCAGGCTTCACGTCACCCACCACTGGAACAGGCCACTGTCACATATTTAGGCCCCGGCACCCAGACAGAGGAGAGAGGTCCCGTAACAGAGAATCTGGCCTTATGTCAGCACAGAATCAGTCTTCATGTCATAGCAGAGAATCAGGCATCACGTCACCCACCACTGGAACAGGCCACTGTCACATATTTAGGCCCAGGCACCCAGACAGAGGAGAGAGGTCCCGTAGCAGAGAATCTGGCCTTATGTCAGCACAGAATCAGTCTTCATGTCATAGCAGAGAATCAGGCTTCACGTCACCCACCACTGGAACAGGCCACTGTCACATATTTAGGCCCCGGCACCCAGACAGAGGAGAGAGGTCCCGTAACAGAGAATCTGGCCTTATGTCAGCGCAGAATCAGTCTTCATGTCATAGCAGAGAATCAGGCTTCACGTCACCCACCACTGGAACAGGCCACTGTCACATATTTAGGCCCCGGCACCCAGACAGAGGAGAGAGGTCCCGTAAGAGAGAATCTGGCCTTATGTCAGCGCAGAATCAGTCTTCATGTCATAGCAGAGAATCAGGCTTCACGTCACCCACCACTGGAACAGGCCACTGTCACATATTTAGGCCCAGGCACCCAGACAGAGGAGAAAGGTCCCATAACAGAGAATCTGGCCTTATGTCAGCACAGAATCAGTCTTCATGTCATAGCAGAGAATCAGGCTTCACGTCACCCACCACTGGAACAGGCCACTGTCACATATTTAGGCCCAGGCACCCAGGCAGAGGAGAGAGGTCCCGTAATAGAGAATCTGGCCTTATGTCAGCGCAGAATCAGTCTTCATGTCATAGCAGAGAATCAGGCTTCACGTCACCCACCACTGGAACAGGCCACTGTCACATATTTAGGCCCAGGCAGAGGAGAGAGGTCCCGTAACAG